>NC_053495.1:127560434-127735419 GCF_905171775.1 Rana temporaria | reverse complement strand
TCTTTTGGTTAACCTCAGGTACTGTACCTAGGTGTAGCTCCTCTTTTTATATAATTGAAGATGATGACATCATCAAAAATATGGAACAAAATCAAGGACTTTAAAGGTCTTCACATGACAGTCATTTTAATCTAAAGGGGCAAATGATTAAAATAAATATTGGATGAAGTTAAAAAAACAGTATGTGATTGCCAATTTTTTTCCTCATCATAAACTGAGAATAATGTGCCAAAGTACCATTTTGCAATTTTGGCACCAGGTCCTGCTTTTGTAACATGTCCAATTATGATCAACACTTGTTGAGCTTGTGATAGGGACATTGGGCCAGATCACGTAGAGCGGCGCATATATAGACCGGCGTAGTGCATCTCTGTTACGTTACGCCGGCTCAATTTCGTGACGCAAGTACCGTATCCACAGAGTACTTGCGCCCAAATTTGTGCAGCGTAACGTAAATTCCGAGGCGTAAGGCGAGGTAAATTGAAAGTGGGAAGGAAGTGGGCGTGCTCCATTGAAATGAGCCGTGACCCCATGCAAATGAAGGGCCGGCCGGACTGCGCATGCGCGCATGATCTGCACCTCACTGTGCATGCTCAGAACTCGGCCCGGCGCAATCAGTGAGATAGGAACTAGGGCCCGGCGTACTTAGTGAGATACGCCCTGTGTATAAATAGGCCCAGACAAACGCCCTTCCATTGCAAAAGTACATCCATTGTGTTTTCCCTTCCTGAAGAAAGGTGCTTTTGTTCTGTTGTCTGTGGCTGTGTGTTGGTTTGTGTAGGAGTGTTATAGGAAAGATTTATGGAGTAGGAGATTGTATTAGCTGTTTGTTTTTTTCTGGGTGTTTTTTGTGTCTGTTTTTTCTGTGTGTTTTTTTGGTGTCTGTATTAGCTGTCTGTTTGTGCTGTCTGATTTTGGTGTTTGGTTTTTGCTGTCTGTTTTTGTGTCTGTTTGGTGCTGAGTGTTTGGTGGTGATATGGCACCAAAGAGGAGGAAGCTAAACTTCTCTGTCCGTGAGAAGGAGATCCTTGCCAGGGCCATCACCCGAAATGGCATTTTTTGCATGGCCCTGAGAGCCGGACACCACCCTGGCCAGGAAGAAGCAGATCCTCCAGGAGATAGATGATGATATCAATGCCTTGGGGGGGGGAGACGAGGACCGTCAGTGGTATCTCCAAAAAGATTAATGATCTGAGGAGCGTGGTCCGTGATAAGCTGGCCAAGCTTACAGCACATTCCATGGGCACTGGAGGGGGACCACCTTGCACCATCAGGCCTGACTGATGAGGAGCGTGCGGTGGCCCGGTGCTTCAACAGGCAGCAAGTGGTGGGCCTGCCTGGCTTTGACTCCGAAGAAGCCGGGAGGACAGGTAAGTTTTTTTTTGAAAATTGTAGATTCACACTGAAGGCATCAAAACTATGAATTAACACATGTAATACATAACAAAAAAGTGTGAACCAACTGAAAAATATATTTCATATTCTAGGTTCTTCAAAGTAGCCACCTTTTGCTTTGATTACTGCTTTTGCATACTCTTGGCATTCTCAGAGGTCACCTGGCGCAGCACCCCATCACTCTCCTTCCTTGGTCAAATAGCCCTTACACAGCCTGGAGGTGTGTTTGGGGTCATTGTCCTGTTGAAAATTAAATGATGGTCCAGCTAAACGCAAACCGGATGGAATAGCATGCCCCTGCAAGATGCTGTGGTAGCCATGCTGGTTGTATGCCTTCAATTTTGAATAAATACCCAAACAGTGTCACCAGCAAAGCACCCCCACACCATCACACCTCCTCCCTCCATGCTTCACGGTGGGAACCAGGCATGTAGAGTCCATGCGTTCACCTTTTCTGCGTCGAACAAAGACACGGGGGTTGGAACCAAAGATCTCAAGTTTGGACTCATCAGACCAAAGCACAGATTTCCACTGGTCTAATGTCCATTCCTTGTGTTCTTTAGCCAAAACAAGTCTCTTCTGATTGTTGCCTTTCTTTAGCAGTGGTTTTCCTAGCAGATATTCTACCATGAAGGCCTGATTCACACAGTCCTCCTCTTAAAAGTCCTAGAGATGTGTCTGCTGCAAAAGGTGGCTACTTTGAAGAACCCTAGAATATGAAATATATTTTCAGTTGTTTCACACTTTTTTGTTATGTATAATACCACATGTGTTACTTCATAGTTTTGATGCCTTCAGTGTGAATCTACAATTTTCATACTCATGAAAATAAAGAAAACTCTTTGAATGAGAAGGTGTGTCCAAACGTTTGGTCTGTACTGTATATATGCCTGTTAGCTTGTGGTTTGAGTAAATATCAAGTGATTTGTGCACAAGGTACATTGATGCGCTATGCCATTTTCAAGTTTCATTTTCGTTATTTATACTCCTGACACAGGGGTTATAAAGTAGGTATGTTAGCAGCTGCATTAAGGTCACCTAATTTACCATAATTTACCATAGCATGGTAAGTCGCTGAGTCTCCTAATTGCAAAGCCACAGGCAAAGCTGGACTCCGGTCAGAAAGTTATAAGTCAACTAGTGATATTCTACTCCCTGAGCTATTGGTAGTCTTCAATGAGGCACTTGAATCATCCATGTCCCAGCCTCCATGAACAATGTAAGTTAATAGTCCCTCCCAAAGTAAGCATTTAATGGGTATACTCTGCAGAAGCTTCCTCTATAGTATTTGAAGGAAACAATTTTAGTGCCATGTACATCACTCTGCAGATATACAGTTGCTATTTTTTCCTTTATACTGGGCCAGTTGTACTTTTGAAAAACCGCTGATGGAAGTCTTCACAGACTTTGAATGAATAGGTTTTTTTGTATTGTAAAATTGAACGTTAATAAAAAGTATTTGGAAAAAAATGAAATAAACATTTATATAAAAATGTGTTCATAGTACTGAACATAAAAAAATAAGAATCATACATTACTGGACCAGTTAAAACCATTGTCATAAAAAAGGCTGTTGTGTGTATCAACTGGTTGCAATTCATCTAAACTGGGTTATGGTCAAAAACTTGGTCAGTGTTAGAGAGCAGGTAGTGTATTTATGTTTTGTGCTGCCCTAGGCCTGACTAACTTGTGCACCCCCTAATTTAAATATGACCCACCCCTTCCTGTCAAGGTCACACCCTTGCTGTCTAAGACCTGCCCGAGTAGGGACACTAGTTTTGAGGGCCTGGGGGGGCAAGGGATTCCCTTAATTTGCATAGATTTCCTCTCACTTCCTGTTTGACTATGGGGAAGGAAAGTGAAGGGAAAATCTCTCGGGCAAATGCTCTCGATGCTTCACCCGATACTTGTACTGTCGGCGGTGATCAGTGCGTGGGGAAGTTACAAGCACCGATCTCCGCTGATTTTAAAGCAGCTGAAAGCCGCCGTGTATCCTGTGTATGCCGCCGTGTGTATCCCGTGTATGCCGCCGTGTGTATCCCGTGTATGCCGCCGTGTGTATCCTGTGTATCCCGCCGTGTTTCTCTCCCCTTTCGGTGCTCCTCCTTTACCCCCTGGAATTGTCAGGATGGAGAGCGGGGTAGGAGCCGGTAAATCCGGCTCCTTACTGCTCCGAATGGACAGAGTCAGTGATCACTGACTCTGTCCATTCACATAACTGAAACATTGTAACCTGTGTTTACAAATGTTTCAGTTTATGAATGAAGAGAAGACGCTGTCTTCACTCCATTCATTTTCAGTGCAGCTGATGCTGCTGAGAAAGGGACAGGGGAACATGTGTCCCTGGTCCCTTTCCCTGTCTCAAAGGGAAGATGTCAGAGGTCTGTTAAGACCCCTGATATCTCACCAAAGCCCCCCCCAACAGGGCTGAAAAAAGAAATAAAAAATAAAGAATAAAAAAACAAAAGAATAAAAAAATGATTGTAGAAAATAAAAAAATTAAAGAAAAAACACACTGACACGGTCCACCCCCCTCCCCCCCCTTAAAAAAAAAAGGCATTATAAATAAAAAAAAATTAAAAAAAAATTGTAAAAAATTTAAAAAATGAAAAACAAATTGTTAAAGATAAAAAAAAAAAATACTGACACATGTGCTGCTGTCACATTAGATAAAAACAAAGTATCGGTATTCAAAATCGGCGAGTACTTGAAAAAAAGTATCGGTACTTGTACTCGGTCTTAAAAAAGTGGTATCGGGACAACCCTAGCTATAACCCTCCCTTACTCTATCCAAAATGAAAAAAAAAAATGTTTTGCCTATAGTTCTACTTCAAGCACACATTTCTGATAATTTTATGTAGAGGACTAAGAAGATATAACCATGCAAATAGAAACATATAGCACAGTGAGGAAGGTTTGTGGTCCAGGATGATAGGATAGTCAAAATAAGAAGCAGAGCCCCCCCCCCCCCCAGTTGCGGAATTCAGTCCGCCTGCATGCTGGAAGCAGTGCGGCCGCTTAATGGGGGTGCTAGACTAATTTTTGCCTAACAGTGCAGTGCAAACCGACGGGGACTCTTTGCGTGCTGCCCCCCTGCAAAGTGCTGCCCTAGGCCAGAATACAGCTTTGGTTAGAAGCAGATGGTCTAAGCTCATTATACTCTTCACCTGTACAGCATGTAGTTACTTTAACAAAAGATAGTTCATTCTGTCATGTTGAATTCATATCTGTCAGAAAATTATTTGTTCATTTCATGCAAATATGAATATGTGGATAAGACTTTTAAAGACTGATAAAATATCAGTACCTCCTTTGTTCAGGTGATATGGATGTGTAAAGTCTGAAAAGGTTAAAATCACTGAAAGAGAAAATATGATGATATGGTTAGGAAACTGCCAAATACAAGGATCTGGCAGCTAAAATGGTAATTGTTGAGACTTATTCTTCAAAATCAGTCATTAGTAGTTTCCATATTAAAATAATGTTCTAATTCATTAGGCAATACTAAATTAATTTATGTAAAAATATATACTGTTAATACACAGTAAATATAAAGCATTCACTAAACAAATATCCCTTGGCCATTGTACCCCACAGGGGCCCCTTATGAGTGCTTCTTCTCATCCTGTTCACATAATATAGAACATATGACTGTGCTTATGTACCAAATATTGATAATAATTATCCTCATCATATCGATCATCTAGATTTGTTTGGTAATTTGCCCACTATTCACCTTTTTTTGTCTTGCCCAATATTTCAAATATTTTGTGCCTTTGCACTGGAAATATATATTATAAAGTGGTTACATAGTTACATAGTATGTCAGGTTGAAAAAAGACACAAATCCATCTAGTTCAACCAATAGAAAAAATAGAAAAACCTGCATATACACTATCCTAAACCCATGGTTGTATCAGAGGAAGAAAAACAAACAAACAAACAGACAATTAAGCATCATCCAATTTGCTCCAGTGAGGGAAAAATCCTTCCTGATTCCCAAGAACACAATCGGATATTCCCAGAGTCAATTACACCTGGTGTTATTAACTACAAATTGTAGTATCCGGTTATAGTTCATGCATTTAGGAATGCATCCAGCTTTTTTTTAAAACAATCTATCAAGCTGTCCAGAACTAATTCTTGAGGGAGTTTAATCCACATTTTCACAGCTCTTACTGTATATACGAAAAATAAAAAGTACCCCTAGGGACTTTGAATTGCAGCAAAAAATAACAAAATAAACAATGGGTGAAAATTTATATGAAAGTATAAAGTTTATTTACATTCAAATGGTATCAAAGAAATATATGTATAAATGGTAAAAAAAAATCTAATTTGAATCAGGACATGAGCTCCAGAGAGAAACATAATACAAGTGCTAATGCATACAAAAGGCAGCCATGGAAAATAAGTATAACATAAAAATGATTACTGAGGACGCAAGGCCACAACGAGTTCTGACCTTTTACAAAAGTTGCAGTCTTCTTCAGGGGGGAACGAGATTTGCGACCATAAGTACTACAATAAAATACATATATATTAAATATTATATACATGTTTTTTTGCAAGCTGCACACACAAGACATATAATGACATCACTGACATATAATGACATCACTGCCAAGGTACACATACCCAGGAGACTGTCAGAGGTCAAGGACGGCAGTCATCCAGTAGCCAAATGTCGAGGAACAGCCCTTGAATGGCCCAGCCGGATGGGAGGATGGTCAGGTGGATAGAAAGACCAAAAAGATTACGGGGTGAGAAAAGCATCACCCCCTGGCCTACAAGAGGCCGCAACCTGCAGCCCCACACCAGCGGAGCCAGGAAGGGGGGGGAGAGCGGGTGGAGGGAGAGGCCACCAGGCAGGACCCAGGGAGAGAGGGGGGGAGCGGGGGACGGGGCAGCAGCCACCAAGGTCCAGTGGGCGGGGAGGGGGCCAAGGGGTGCAGGCCAACCAAAGATGGAGGAAGACTATCCACCAAAGGAGTGACACCAGTAACCCTGTAGGGAGATTGTACAAAAGTAAGCATAAACATGCAGATATTTGCCTGTCTATATATTAATCAAAAAAATGTTAATCAGAAAATATATATATGTGTATATATGCATATACAGCCATATATAGCCCAGGACGGGCCCAAAAGAAATATATATATATATAATATATAATAAATATAATAAAATGATAAAAAAAATGATAGAAGTGATGGATGGAATTTAATATGTGTGGGTGATAGAATGATGATGTGTAAATGGTTGCACAAATAAGTCAGGATGCTCTCTATATTGCAGATAGAGAAAGGAGCTGTGTGTTAGTGGGAGTCCTGACTCTCCTGTAGTCCAAGGGAGGGAGCGAGCACGACACTCCACACCAGGGAGAAAGCCTTGCATTACTGTGTGGAGTTACAGACAGAAGAACAGGAAGTGAGAATTTCTCAGAAGAAATAAGGACATTTAAAAGCAAAATCGAAGGATGAGGTAAGTAAAAGAGGACTGCACTAAGGTAAAGGAAGCTATTTAGGAAAAAAAAAATTGTACCTTTACAACCCTTTTAAGATTTAATATCTCTCAGAGATGGTTGGGTTAAATGAGAGTTCTTAAAATGGAAAAGTTCCCGGGTAGTTTTAAGCAGCAAAATAATCATAAAATGGTAAGTATTTTCAATATTTTATTATCAAAGAGTGCCAAATACAAGTTTTTACAAGAGTTTTAAAATGTGAGCCCTGGTTGGAATATAGAACAAAGCATTTCCACTATATGTTGTTACATTAACGTTTACTTTACACATGAATACCCAATGCATTTTCGACCACTACATTCATGGTCTTCATCAGGAGGTTTTGTTAATCTTAGGAACATTTCAAAAGGGAAGATTTTTACTTGTTGACCTATATGATATTTCCAAGAATATGCATAAACATTTAATTATAAGCAAAATATATCTTTGGTAAAGTTTCAAGTATATTTACCATTTTATTGATGGAGATAAAAGTGTGCGACACCCAACCAGAATTTAAGTTCATTCAGTGATCCAAAGTACTTCCATGTGGTCCTTCAACACCCTTCGGGCTAGCCCTAATCCATGGGGCTTACAACGAGTCACGCGTTCGAACCCCAGAGAGGGAAAGGAAGGAGGCCAAACACCTGCAATGTATAGTTCACTAAATAAACTAGGAGCTAGGGTTTTTGTTTTGTACCACTATTAAAACCAGACCCAGTCGAACCAAATAGTTTGTTTTATTGATATTAGGTTAACATTTATTTCTAATTTGAGTTTGTATTTAATCGATTTAATTTGGGGCTAAGAAATAAAAATATATAACTAGAGCCCCATGCAACATGATTATGTAATATTATATCTTAATAAAAAGAGGTGAAGTGGGGTGCGATAAAGTAAAAGTTTCTAGTATTAAGTGGGACAAATCAACGGTAAAACCAATGTGTGCATGTGAAAATTAAAGGGGTTGTAAAGGAATTTTTGTTCCCCTAAATAGCTTCCTTTACCTTAGTGCAGTACTCCTTCACTTACTCATCCTTCAATTTTGGTTTTAAAATGTCCTTATTTCATCTGAGAAATCTTCACTTCCTGTTCTTCTGTCTGTAACTCACCACGGTAATGCTAGGCTTTTCTTCCTGGAGTGGAGAAAGCCTATTGAGGGAGGAGGGGGCGAGCAGGCAAGTCAGGACACTCTCTACTTTGCAAATGAGAAAGGAGCTGTGTGTTAGTGGGTGTCCTGACACTCCTGCTCGCCCTCTCCCCCCTCAAGAGGCTTTCTCCACACCAGGAAGAAAGCCTCGCATTACGGCGGTGAGTTACAGACAGAAGAACAGGAAGTGAGCATTTCTCAAGAAATAAGGACATTAAAAAGCAAAATTGAAGGATGAGGTAAAGTGAAGGAGGACCTGCACTAAGGTAAAGGAAGCTATTAGGGAAAACATTTTTTTTCCTTTACAACCCTTAATGGTGCAATGATTGAAGCAAAAAACAAAGGAACTGTGCAAAATGACACACAAATAACAAGCAGCAACAATGCTGCTCAATCTGGGTGAAAAGATTCTTGTAAATAAGAAGTTGGTGTGAAGTAAAAAGTTAAAATATATATATATCTGTTTACAGTATCGAGCAACTGGAAGACCCTTACCTCGACCCTCCGTGACAAAAACCGAAGAGCATAAGACCAGATGTTCTATTGGAGTCTCTTTCGCTTCTCTGAGGAATACTTGCAACACGTCTGATCCAGACAATGTTTGGGCCTGTCCTCTTCACTAAGTATTGGACTGGACCTACTTTTTTTTTGGCTCCCCCAGCGGTGAGCTTCACCTACCCCTTCTCCACCCCCCCCCTTTTTTTTCCACACTTCGCCCCTCTTCCTTCGTTTTCCTATTCTCTCTATATACTATACTAACAGAAATGTTTTGGGATATGCTCAGATTAAAAACACTTATAGCCTTATCTGACTTTTGTACATCTAGATAGCCTTTCAACTGAAAATCTACCTGGAAAATGTTTCAAAACAACTGTCAGATTTATTTATACAGTTATGTAGTCTTTTGTTAACTGATGCCAAATCCTCTAAATATAAAATATGATATAATATAAAAAATGTAAAAGAAAGCATGCTGGATGCAGGACAGGCCTGTAGCTCATTTGCATATTGAGCAAGTTCTGGCCAGTGGTCCAAACCTTAAAGCGGAGGTTCACCCTAAAAAACAATTATATACCATTACATCCAGCATACTTCTGACATGTACCGTCTTATAGTTTTTTTTTCACCTGGCTTAGATGATTGACGGCGGATAAGGCGCGTCACGCGTTCCGAAATAGCCGAACTGGGACTCGGCTCTATACAGCGCTTATACGGAGCCTGCGCACAGACTAGAGCCGTGTAGGAGCTGACTGCGCAGGCGCTTTATAGAGCCGTGATCCCAGTAAGGCTATTTCAGAACGCGTGACGCGCCTTATCCGCACGTCAATCATCTACTCCTCTTCATAGGAACGCCTACTCCCGGCGCGAGTGAGAACCCCGGAGCCAGGTGAAAAAGAACTATAAGACGGTTATGTACAGCGGAAAAAAAAATACCAGCATTCTGTACAGTAAATGTCAGAAGTATGCTGGATGTAATGGTATATAATTGTCTTAGGGTAAACCTCCACTTTAAGACCCAGTAACTCAGTGGATTCTCTGTTGGAAAGGTTTGCAAGTCTGCTCTTACCCCTAGATATTACTGCACCATATAATGCAGACGCTGGCGATGGTTGTTGGAAACCTATCAGACCTTAGTGCTGAGGTATGAAAAATTGTTTAAAGGCATTGGTCAGCCGGCCCCATCTCTTCCTCTGACCAAACAAAGCCTCAGAAACACGTTGTCCAGCACCAGGAAATAGTAACCTCCCAGTAACCTTACCCTTGTAACGTGGATCAAGAAGGGTTGCCAGCAAGTAATAATCAGCCATGATAAGCACTAAACGATAGTGTGAAACGCGTAGGCTGCCATCCCTATTTGTGCTGTGCTTTGTAGTGCATTTTCCATTTGTTTTTACAATAAAGACAACCTTCAAGGTTTTTTGGAGTGCGGCTTTCCATTTTATAGCCTCTATCAAGTAATGATCCCTCTTCTTAATACCACAAATCCTAGGGTCCTTTCACAGGCTTTGCAGAATCAGGGAGGCCATGCAGGGTAAGTTTGCAGAGAAATTCGATTCTGAGTCCTCTGGGTCAATAAGGATCACATTATCCATAACTGCCTCCTCCCAGCCACGTACAACTCCTTGGGTTTCTGAGGACTGAATACCATCCTTTGAAGACTGCTGCGTATTTTCCTTGACATCCATGCTGACACAATCCTCCTTTTCTTCCTGTGTATTTGGCAGACCTGCAGGAATGCTTTCTGGATAAAGGGGGGTCTTGAGAGTAAAGGAAGTTCTTCTCTTCCTCCCGCTGTTCTGCCTCAAGTGCCCTGTCCATGATTCCACAAAGTGTGTGCTCCAGCTGGAAGACTAGAGGGACAGTGTCCACTGATGCATACATTGTCGCTGCTCACCATCCTTGTGGCCTCCTCAAATGGTGACAGGACAGTGCATGCATCCTTGATCAGTAGCCACTGGCATGGCGAAAATAAGCCAAGCTCCCCTGACCTTGTCCTGTGCCATACTCACACAAGTACTCATTGATGGCTTATTGATCTGCTGTGTGTGCAGCCGCTGCAGCATTGCCAATGTTGAGTTCCACCTGGTGGGCAAGGCACAAATGGGGCAGTTGATGGGCAGGTTGCTTCCCTTTGATGTCAGCCAGCTGAGCACTGGCATTGTATGACTGGCGGAAAGGACCACAGACTTTTCTGGCACTGCTCAGGAGATCTTGTAAGCCTGGGTACATGTTCAAGAAATGCTTCACCACCAAATTCAGAATGTGTCCACAAACATGGAACATGGGTCTAGTGTTCCTGTTGGAGGGCGGAGAGAGAAGCTGATGTGAGGTTAACCACCTCTGAGCTGCCCCTGCAGAGCTGACAGAATCTCTTCCCCAGTGTGGCTCCTATCCCCTAGGCAGACCAACTCAAGCACCACATGACATCTTTTTGCCTGACTGCTTGCGTAGCCCTTTGAGTGTTTAGGGAGCACTGCTGGTTCAGTGGACAATTCTGCAGGAGAGGCCATAGAGGAAGAAGAGGAGGGGGGGAAGCGGATGCTGTTCTGGTCACGCTTGATACGCTTCAATCATAGGTTGCAAACAGCAACGGTTCGATTTTCTGCACACGTGTCAAAAAGGCCCACACCACGGAACTTTTAAAAGCCAGTGGGGAGTCAGCAGCACCCTGCGCCTGCGGAGCTCTGTGGTGTGATGCAATAGGGTGGCTGCCCTTAGGCTGACCGCTGGAGGAATTGTGCCTCTCCTCCTGCTCACTTTCCTCCTCTCTTCTCTCAAGCACCCAAGTATGGTCAGTGACCTCATTATCCCCTCCCTCCTTGTCACTGGAGCAAACTTGGCAATATGCTGCAGCTGGGGGAACATGACTGCCAGTTTCTTGTCCTTCTGTGGGCACCCCCTCTCTCTAGGCTCATGTTACTCCCTTCCACCTGGAAACCAACATCGGAGCCTTCAAATTGCTACGCATCCTCCAGCCAAACATCTAAACTTTCAAATTACTGCGCATCCTCCAGCAGCATGTAACCAACACTGTGGTCAAATTATTCTGGGGACTCCTCCGTGCATGATGGTGGGGCTACGGAAAGAGTAACTGTGGACAAGGAGCCTGTGGAATAGGCCACTTTGGCAGCTGCGTTGGGAGGAAAAGTACTATGAGCCTGGGTGACAGAGGATGAGGACGACTTTGTTATCCCACTCCACTAACTCTTCTGCATGTTGTGGCTCAATAACATGGCCAGCAGAAGAAAAAAAGGACAAGCGTGCCCCACAGCCACCTGCAGAGGATGCTACATGTCCACGACCACCACTGTTGACTGTAGACTCTTTTGGTGGCCTGTGAGCGTCTGCCTCTCCTTGGTGGCCTTCTGGACATGATGGGGATTTTTTCTTTTCACAGCACACTACACTGTATTCTATACTTTGAACACTGCCTGCACTTATTAGAAACAGTACACCGGCTGCACCAGACGAAGTGCACAGCTAAGTGCACAAAATGCATCAACGTAGCTGTAGCAAGCCCATCCCTGCACTCCACTATGGCCCCCAATCTGGGATGGTAAGGTGTTTCCTCACTATTGACATCTAAGGGACCATACTTGGATAAGTCTACGTCCGCAATCACTAGCGGGCCATTCTGGTCGCTGTAGCTCTGCATTCCAGACGCTGAAGGGGAAGTCTTGAGGAAGTCTCTCCGGACAAACAAACTGCCATTCGGAACAGTCAACGCAAGCGGTCAGAGTCCAGCAAGCGGCACCACAGTCACCTCTTATGGTCTTTCTGCCAGAGGACATATCTAGTGATATTATATCATGGCCAAAACGTTCTGGTAAAGGAAGGGTAAGCGCCCGTTCTGGGCAAACACTATCCACGTATTTCTTCCCTTCAATGAGATATTACAGGGATTATTCACGGATATATTTTAAACTGTGATGAATGCCTCACTTCTCACGTTGTCTATATGGTTACTGCAGCCCTTTACACAAGAGAGAGACTATTCTAATACAGTGGAACCTTGGATTATGAGCATACTTCGTTCCAGGAGAATGCTCGTAATCCAAGTACTCGCATATCAAAGCGAGTTTCCCCCATTGAAGTCAATAGAAACGAAATTATTTGTTCCGCATTGACTTCAATGGCATGCAATACCGCATGCGGCCAGAGGCAGGGGACGCTGGAGAGCCTCCGTTCACAAGCCTTTCCGAGGTTTGCCGAGCTCAGCCGAACTGTCCTCGCGCCTTTCCAGTCGTTTCCGAACACGGTTACTGCACACCGCTTTGGCCTGAATCCTGTTTGTTTTGTGAGACAACACTCACAACCGAGTTAGGATTTTAGGAAATACAGTGCTTGTATTGCGAAACGCTCGTTAACCGCGTTATTCGCAATCCAAGGTTCCACTGAACTCTATAACGCATACTGCAATAGACAGCTGGGATTTGTTTATTTGAATGGCAGACTTATTCTATCAGCTGAAGCAAATGACTGGAATGCTATGATTACAGGGCTATTCATATTCTCTTTTATTATATGACCTCACACTGAAATATTTGTACAAGCCTTTTCCTACAGACCTACAGTCCCTGTCTTGTTTGCACCGCCTGTATACTGCTGTTCAAAGTATATAGGGCCAAAGGGGCTGGTAATGACCTGGGGTGAGGGGGGAAGGGGGGGGGGAACCCATGCTATTTTTCTCAATAATTTCCATCCATATTGCAGGGACCAGACATTACATTAAAGCCGCAAGCAGTTTTAAATGACTTTTTTCTTATAGTAATGTCATTTTGTGCAGGGACAGTTCTAAACACGTGCCACTTCACAGGCATACTATAGACACCCAGCAGGTACGATATTTAAATTAATTTTTCATTTTTTTCCACTTTAAGCATCATTAAAATCACTGCTCCCGAAAAAACGTTAGTTTTTAAAACTTTTTTTTCCATTGATCCATGTTCCCTGGGGCAAGACCCGGGTCCCCAAATCTGTTTTATGACAATAACTTGCATATTAGGCTTTAAAATGAGCACTTTTGATTTCGAACGTTCGAGTCCCATTGACTTCAATGGGGCATTTAACTCGAACATCGAGCTCATCCCTACTCACCATGCTGTAAATTACAAAACCTGACCCGCCCCTCTGTATCTGCAGTTCAGTCACCCCCCATACACCCCCATACACTTTAGAGTGGCAGCCTGACCTCAGGTACTGGCCCTTCTCCTAGTACCACCATAGGCCTGCCTGTGGCTTCAAAAGTTGCTACATGAAGGAGCCCAATTCCTTTATTATGATGCTGCAGGAATTGGGACTGATCTGTGTTAAAAGAACAATAGCAAGTAATGTAAATAAATTGGAGAAAATAAATTAGACTGAGCAGGTGTGAGCCTACTCAGAATAATTAGGACTTTGTGGAGGGGGGTGTGTCTATTAAGGTGAGCAAGGATAACAACAACGTTATAATACAAAAGTATAAATTTTATTAAATAGTTAAAATGATATAAAATCAGTTTTTCCCTGATATGATACAGATTACAAGATGATTCAGATGGAGATAATGCTGGTCGCCGACATGTTTCACAGTTTTAGCGTCATCAGGGAGCCGCATCCATCTATTTCTTCATCTAGTTCTAAACAAAGTAAAGCACAAAGCATATTACTAGTGTAGATTTGTATTACAGGGTGTAACAACATTTTTCGATCATAGATTTATTTGCTGGTAATCTAATTGCAATTTTGTGCTCACCTATTTTGTCTAATGAGACAGGGACTGCACAAGATGGTTCGTGGTCACAGAGAGCAGGAGCGAGCAACCGTAGGAGGACACTTACCTGATGGGAGCCAGACCCATCAGGTTGCTGTGGAGCTGCTGGACCTTACATATACCTAACAGGATATGGGGTTTCCAATGTCTAAAAAACAATTTTTATAATGGTAATTAATATAATATAATAAAATATAATTGTAATTAGCGTCAGGTGACTAGATCCAACGCACAGATATGTTTAAGTTGGTAATTACTGAGGTACCTACTAGATAAATGGTTGGTGTTCCACATGAATGTTATCCCCATAGATTAGGTGGTGGTTACTATACTAGGCAAATGACTGGTGAGGAGCTGGGGCCACAAACAGAGGGTGCTCTAAGAATAAAGGATAATAATGCATGTTGTTTAAAAAAGCATATAGATAGGGTATGTAAAGTATCTAAAAGTATCCATGCTGCTTCAAAAACGAAGACAAGAGGTGATGCTATATATACAGCACCCCATTTTCTTACTCAGTCATGGGTAATTAGGAGTTACAGAGGACCCCAGTAGCGTTATTACCTTGAAGAGCGTTGTGGTGGTATTCCCTGCTGTGTGCTCCCACCGTGTACTGCCTTAATCGGATGACCGTCGGACGCATCTGACAAACAGGCATCCGCATCGGCATCCTAAGTACTGAGGTCCACCCGGAAGTGATGGGTCATTACTGACCCCTGACATCACTTCCGGCGGTTGTTCCCGGGCAGCGCGTGCGCCGATGAACCACCGGCAACGGCCATACTGCGAATGCGCCATCATAGTCCGCATATATTGTGGACTTGAGTGTGGGGAAAAGAGGTATCTCCCCACAATAGGACTTAACCATACCCACTTGAGACCCGCGCTATAGACAAAAGACGTCCACAGCGCGGCTCTCAAGTGCCAAGTGGATGTCTTTTAAAGTACATTACCCTCGCGCGCCACTGGGGGGCGCGCAGCGGGTAAACACTGTCCTGGCGCATCGCTGAAGAGCCCATGCGTGTACCTGGCGGCCGCGATGTCCGCCGGGTACACGCGATCGGCGGGAACACAGCAGGGACGTGGAGCTCTGTGTGTAAACACAGAGCTCCACGTGCTGTCAGAGGAGAGGAGACCGATCTGTGTCCCTTGTACATAGGGACACAGCATCGGTCACCTCCCCCAGTCACCCCCCTCCCCCCACACAGTTAGAACACACCCAGGATACACATTTATCCCCTTCCTCACCCCCTAGTGTTAACCCCTTCCCTGCCAGTCACATTTATACAGTAATTAGTGCATTTTTATAGCACTGATCACTGTATAAATGTGAATGGTCCCAAATTTGTGTCAAAAGTGTCCGATACGTCCGCCGCAATATCACAGTCCCAATAAAAATCGCAGATCGCCGCCATTACTAGTAAAAAAAATAATAATAAAAAAAAATCACAATTCTGTTCCCCATTTTGTAGGCGCTATAACTTTTGCACAAACCAGACGCTTATTGCGATTTTTTTTTTTTTCTTACAAAAATACATCGAAAAATACGTATCTGTCTTAATTGAGAAAAAAAAATAGTTATTTTTTTTTTAAATTGGGATATTTATTATAGCAACAAGTAAAAAATATATATATTTTTTTAAATTGTTGCTCTTTTTTTGTTTATAGCGCAAAAAATAAAAACCGCAGAGGTGATCAAATACCACCAAAATAAAGCTCTATTTGTGGGGAAAAAAGGACGTCAATTTTGTTTGGGAGGCACTTCGCACGACCGTGCAAATGTCAGTTAAAGCGACGCAGTGCCGGAAGCTGAAATTTCGCCTGGGCGCGAAGGGGGTTTATGTGCCCAGTAAGCAAGTGGATACAGCTCCACCTAGCGGTGTGTCCTCCGGTGTTGATCGTCCGCAATCCGAGCATCACCAAACGCCATGCTGCTGAGCCTGTCTACATAGGAAACAAAAATAAAGTATTGGATATAATACATAAAAAATATATATATATTTGCATTCATATCTATTCAAGGCAGCAGAAATAAGAATAGAATTGTAGTATTGCAATGTACATCGCTGTACTTAGTATGTAGAACACACACAGTAAGGAAATTAGAATTTAGATGTTCACTATCACATAACATAAAAAGGACCGCTAGATGGCATAGTAGAGTCACATTGAGTGGCATAGGAATTGGAATTCGGCTATACAGATACACATTTGAAAAGTATAAATTAAAATAGATGAAAAAATAATAGATAAAAGAAGAAAAATAGAAAAATTCTTACTATAGCTATTTGCATACTCTTTACAAAAATGGTTTAAATGATAGGGCTGTATTAAGCCCTGGTGCATAAGTAGCCCTTTGGTTAAATATCCATCTTGCTTCTTGTTGAAGCACTTTTTTGTCAAAGTTTCCTCCTCTTTCAGTAAGTAATGTAAAGTTGCTTTGTACTGTGAACTATATATATATATATATATATATATATATATATATACACATGCATTATACCTTTCTGTCCAGCAGGTGGCTATGGTAATATATTTAGAGGAAGTAGCTTCCTTCCTATGTGTGTGTAGTTGTATCCTCTTGCTTCCTGTTCCATGATATGCTTTGATATCCTCCATGAAAGTAAGGGTATACTCTGCATACAACAATCTTCCAGCGCATGATTCAATAACCTGCTAATAGGTTATTGGTCCCAGGCACCCAAGCATTGGAGAGGATACTACAGGCACCCAGCAGCACCCAGGCACTAGAAAAAGAATCCTGCAAGTCTGAGTACTGTATACAAGCTGCTGAAACATGACACGTGAAGTTTGCAATAGCAAAGCTGAACAATGCCAATTACCAGTTGTGGAAGTTTTTTTTTTAAATCAAATAGGGTTTTATTGAAGAACAACAAAAAACAAAGGAAGATACAAAAATCACAGAAATAAATGCAGTACAGCACACCCAGTTAAGGTACGACTTGAACTTACAACCACAAATCATAAATACATAGCAGACATCTCACCTCTGGACCATCTCATAGTATTCTAAGTAGCATACCCATCAGTGCAGTCCTCCTCTTAGGGATACAACTAGCCATCCCATGTGGAATTACAATGTCCACTTCGCCACCGGACCGCGACCTGCGACTTGCACCACTACGGCTTCCCTGATCCCCCAATCCTCCTCCCTCCTCTTACGGTACAATAACAGGCGGTCCATAATGAGATCAACCGGAGCTAACCCGGGACCATTCAACCAGCATGCCCAAATGTTTTAAAATTTCTTCACACTCCCCCTGTGCTGATAAATGTATTTCTCCAGTCTAATAGTATCGCCCATTTGGTTAATCCATTCCCGTACAGTAGGGGGTTCCTCCGTCTTCCAGTGCCTCAGAATAAGCACGCTCTTCCCATCAACATCATGCCGTGCAGGATTCGTTGTCTGTGGCACACCTTAGAAGCCTTGTGAAACTGGAGCTTTCTGGTTGTCCCCTTGTGACTGTGTGACGTCACACAGGGGAGTAAACCAGGGGATTCGAGAGACATCTATAGCAGCAATCATCTGCGACTTGCAACTTTAGTGACAAAAAAAAGAAATTAAACTGCATGGAAAATTATAAAAAATGTTTAGGGACAAATCAACTTGCTAAACATGTGTTATGGGTTGTGGCATGGCAGCTATGAGCAGCGGAGCTTGGTTGCTATAGCAACGTAGATTGGTAAAGAGGCTTGGATTACACACAATTGCGCATGTGCTAGATTTTAGCAGGGAAACAAGGCAAGGGGGAGATGACATCCCCAGGGGGAGACAGAAAGCATTACTCAAGATGGCACAGCCTAATCCCGGAAGACTATTTTATTGCAAACTTCTAAAATACAGTAAGCAAGCATCTTTCTTATACAGTATACATTAAACTATGCAATGCTTGTAAGTAATGTTTCCAGTCAAAGTACATGAAAAGCCCAATACAGAATGCAGAGTTTACTTCCTCTTTAAGATGTACAAAGGCACAAAGCACAACAAAGAAAGCAGAGCCTGTTTTCGCTGTAAAAGGAACGGTCACTTAAAAAATGACTGTTCTATCTGGAAAGCCGAGCAGTAAAAGCTAGAGCTTTTCACAAAAGAAAGCATCAAAGCAATCACAAAGGAAACTGCAGACACATCATCAGGCCCGGATTTCCCACAAGGTCACCAAGGCCAGGCCTCGGGGTGGCAGGGCGCTGAGGGGCGGCAGCAGCATGGAGTCCCCCGATGGCCAGTTAAGGGCGGTAAGTTGCTTTCTGGAATCCGCTCCCTCGTTAACAAGTGATTGTGGCGATGTCGCTCAAATCACTTGTAAAATGTGTGCTGCCGTCCGTCCTCCCCTCCCCCCACATACCTCTCTACTGGCTCTGTCTTCGGGACTCCGTCCTCCCCAGGTCGCCTAGTCTATCTCCTGTGACTGTCCCTGCCACCGATGTACACTATGAGAGGGGTGATCTGTGCTCTTCCCATCTTAGCTGTGGCAGGAGTTCTAGCACAGTGCTAGGACTCTTGTTTTGGAGGTGACAGGGTCAATAAAGAGAACCCGTCACCTCCAAATTGCTATCACACAGGGAATTGTTTTCTCCTGTGTGATAGCAGTAAAGTTATGTGAAAAAATTTGATAAAAAAAATTGATAAAAAAATAAGAAATAATAATTAAATAATTAAAATAAAAAAAATATTAAAAAGTAAAGAATAAGAAAAATAAAAAGAAAATTATATAAGAATAAAAAAAAGTAAACGACAAGCTACAAAATAAAAAAAGTGATAAAAAAGAAACAAAGAATACTTGAACTAATCCGGTTGGCATTCTCCATTGATTTGGGGGAGTGGTTTGGTTGGCAGGGAGGGGGTGCATTGCAGAACCTGGCCTTGGGGCAGCAGGGAGAGCAAATCAGGCACTGCACATCATGGAGTGGCACATTTAAATTCACAAGGAGCAGCAAGCCACACACCTGGTGCATAGACTTGGGTGAGACAAGCCACATGATTAGCAATAAGACCTTCTTCACAAAGATTGATTACAGTACAAAAGACAAAGATTTCCTAGCAAATGGGAAAAGCATCACATCCGAAGGTAAAGGTCAGGGCTTTCTGTGTTGCATTACACCACAAGGTGAGCAGAGTTTCCTTTTAAAGAAAGTGCTGTATGGTCCAGAACTAGAAGGCAGCCTTCTATCAGTGAAAATTCATGAAAACGGTCCCACAGTTAAGTTCCAGGGTGATGAATGCACAATTCATAATAGAAGGCGATTCCTCGCAAAGGGAAAACTGGATGATCACCTATACAGGCTCATCACGACAGACCAGCAAGCCAATATAGTTTCTAATGACCTACAAAGAAAATGTATTAACGTATGGCACAGACGGCTGGGGCACAGAAGTCTAGAATCTATACAGGACATTACAAAGAGAGGTTTATCAGAAGATTTAACAATAGCGCCTCGCAAAGTGCCTTATAAAAAACGCAAGTGCTGTATTGAAGCAAAAGCCACTCGTGCTCCCCTTCCACAGGCGTCTCAAAGAAAGACTACCCACCTCCTGCAGCTCATACACAGTGTTGTATGTGGTTCCAATGAATACTCCCACATCAGGCGGGAACAGATATCTACTGACTTTTATTGATGAGTATTCCAGGTACACAACTATTTATCTGATGAAACACAAGAATGAAACATCAGAGAAACTTCAAGAGTTTGTTGCCATGTCTATCAACAAATTCCAGAGCAAACCAGGAATAATACGCTCCGACAATGGGGGAGAATACAGTACATAAGCAAAGAAGTAGTTTTATATCTGAAGAGACAAGGAATAGTACACCAGATAACCATACACTCCTGATCAAATTGGCGTAGCAAAAAGGAAAAATCACACTCTTATAGAATCGGCCAGGTGCATGTTGTCGGATACCAACCTACCTCACAATTACTGGGGAGAAGCAGTCAACCTATCTACAGAACAGACTACCCTCAAGAGCCATTAAAGGTACTCCATTCAAAATGTGGTATGGATCAAAGCCGCTAGGCACATCAGAGGGTTTGGATGTAAAGCATATGCCTATATTCCAAGTGAAAAGTAATCCAAGCTGGAGAAAAGAGCAATAGAGGGCATTCTAGTAGGCTACAGTGATCAAAATAAGGGTTACATAATCCTACACCCAAAGACTGACAAAGTGACAATAAGTCGTAGTGTTTATTTTGATGAGAGCCCATCATCAGAAACACAAATCTCTTAAAGCTGTGAAGTTAATATGCCAAGCAAACCAGAAGAAAAGGTTGACCAAAGCGAACCTGTGCAAGAGTCAGAACAAGAGGTGGAACTCACAATGCCTAAATCAAGTTCCTGCTGAACTGCCTGAAGTCAGAGGATCCATTCAGACCACAAAGGGGATACCACACTGCAAGCTGTCATATACTGTCAAAACACACAGCATACTTGAACCAACATCCTGGGAAGACATAGAAAAACTGCCAAACTGTGAAGCCAATAAATGGAGAAAATCAGCAAAAGAAGAATTAAAGTCACTTCAAGAAAATAAAACCTGGACACACAGAGCTCCCTCCTAACTGCAAAACCAATGGAAGTAAGTGGACCTTCAAAGTATAGTCAGACGCAGAAGAGAATATCCACAAATACCAAACCAGACTAGTCGCCAAAGGTTACTCCCAGAACTTCGGTGAAGATTACGATGAAACATTCGCTCCCGTCGTAAAACACTCCACCATCAGAGCGCTTCTTAGCAGCAGGGAAGGGCATGCAAGTGAAATATCTAGATGTTAAAACTGCTTTCCTATATGGAGACATTAAAGTTGATGTAAACCACTTTATTTGGCTGGCACAATGTAGAGTATAGGATTTCATGTCATCTGTGCCCAGTCTTGCCACAAAGAGTTAATCCAGCTCTGAGCAAACCTCTCATCTTTTTTTCAGTGAGATAAAACAGACTTATGGTGAAAGCCCAGTCTGTTCTTCCCCCCTTCTGTGAGTGACAGGTGTTTTACATATCTCATGCATGAGAGAGGCACATTCTGTGTACTAAGTACACAATTCACACCCCCTCCCCCTCCCCTATTTCTTCTCCAGCTCTCCCAGGATTGGCTGCCTTTCCTGTGTTTTGACTGGATTTTTCTCATCATGGGGTCGGATCCACAGAAGGAGAAAATGCATGTATGGTGCATTGAACTCACAGGCCACCAGCAGAAGATACACAGACAAGTGATTTGATTTAGGGGAGATGTACCTAGTCAAGACTGGGCAGAGGAGAAGCTCCAGTGATCTGATTATTGTTATGATGCAGTGTGTGTGTCTGAGGTCACCTGATTACAGTCGCAACATTCCTTTTGATCACAAGGATGTGTTATGTGGGGGAGGGGTGGATGTCTCACTTTTCATAATTATACCCAGTAAGACCCCTTTCACACCGGAGGCGTTTTTCAGGTGCTTAAGCGCTAAAAATAGCGCCTGTAAAGCGCCTGAAAAAAGCCTCAGCTGCAATCCCAGTGTAAAAAGCACAAGTGCTTTGCCACTGGGACGCTGCGCTGGCAAGGTGTCAAAAAAAGTCCTGCAAGCAGCTTCTTTGCAGCACTTTAGGAGCAGTGTATACACTGCTCCTAAAGCGCCGCTGCCCATTGAAATCAATGGGCAGCTCTGCCGAACCCCCTGAAAAGCACCGATGCAGCGGCGCTTTTAACCCTTTTTCGGCCTCTAGCGGGGGTTATAAGCCCCCCGCTAGCGGCCAAAACGTGCCGCAAAAACAACGGTAAAGCACCTCTCAAAATAGTCGATCCCCGGGGTGCTTTCAGTCTGAAAGCACTCTAAGGCTAAATAAGCTCAAAGCTTACAGCCTACCAATGTCACCTGATTGCTCCCACCAAGTATCTACACGAGTCACCTGACTGCTCCTACCAAGTCCCTACATGAGTCACCTGACTGTTCCCACCAAATCCCTACAAATGTCACCTGACTGCTCCCACCAAATCCCTACACAAGTCACCTGACTCCTCCCACCAAGTCCCTACACGAGTCACCTGACTGCTCCCAGCAAGTCCCTACAAGAGTCACCTGACTGCTCCCACCAAGTCCCTACTCGTGTCACCTGACTGCTCCCACCAAATCCCTACAAATGTCACCTGACTGCTACCACCAAGTCCCTACACAAGTCACCTGACTCCTCCCACCAAGTCCCTACACAAGTCACCTGACTGCTCCCAGCAAGTCCCTACACGAGTCACCTGACTGCTCCCACCAAGTCCCTACTCGTGTCACCTGACTGCTCCCACCAAATCCCTACACAAGTCACCTGACTGCTTCCACCAAGTCCCTACACGAGTCACCTGACTCCTCCCACCAAGTCCCTACACGAGTCACCTGACTGCTCCCAGCAAGTCCGTACTCGTGTCACCTGACTGCTCCCACCAAGTATCTACACGAGTCACCTGACTGCTCCTACCAAGTCCCTACATGAGTCACCTGACTGTTCCCACCAAATCCCTACAAATGTCACCTGACTGCTCCCACCAAGTCCCTACACAAGTCACCTGACTCCTCCCACCAAGTCCCTACACGAGTCACCTGACTGCTCCCAGCAAGTCCCTACAAGAGTCACCTGACTGCTCCCACCAAGTCCCTACTCGTGTCACCTGACTGCTCCCACCAAATCCCTACAAATGTCACCTGACTGCTACCACCAAGTCCCTACACAAGTCACCTGACTCCTCCCACCAAGTCCCTACACGAGTCACCTGACTGCTCCCAGCAAGTCCCTACACGAGTCACCTGACTGCTCCCACCAAGTCCCTACTCGTGTCACCTGACTGCTCCCACCAAATCCCTACACAAGTCACCTGACTGCTCCCACCAAGTCCCTACACGAGTCACCTGACTCCTCCCACCAAGTCCCTACACGAGTCACCTGACTGCTCCCAGCAAGTCCGTACTCGTGTCACCTGACTGCTCCCACCAAGTCCCTACTCGTGTCACCTGACTGCTCCTACCAAGTCCCTATGTAGCGGTGTGTTGCTACTAGTTACTAGATACACGCATATTCACCCTGCTGCCAGACATCCATACATCACACTTTGTAGACAACAATGTTATTTTATTTGGGGGATTGAACTTGGTTGGGGAAAGGGATATGGGATTTACAATGAAAATGTTATAGCGGTTCACTCATTACTTTGGAAATGTTATAGCGGTTCACTCATTACTCATTTCCCACCTCTGCACCATCCCTGCAGACTTTTACCTCCAGAACACTTCTCCTGCACATCACTTTCTTGTCACAGCATTAGTACTCATGTCCCACCATGTTGAGCTGACCAGGCCTCACTCTGAATAGGCTCTAGTAGTGATTTCAACTGATGATCCTTAGTAGGCTGGGGGCCTGCAGTACACCTTCTTGGTGGCCCTGAACATTACTTGAAATTGATATTTGTTGATGGACTACTGTACATCGCTTCCTCTCTTTCGTTCTCCAGACTAGCTAGCACTGTAGGCCTGACACTGATTCAGCCAGGCCTAAAGCAAATGCCCTTCACAGGCAGGGACCGCGGACACCTATGGTGTAGCAAAAAGAAAATAGTAAATTCTGGTCTGTGCTAAGTCATTGAAAGATCGTCTGCCAAAATTCCATCCATACCCACTTTGTCTCCAGGCTCTTTTTCTTGTACAAAATGCAATTACCGTGGTTTTATGCTAAATAGCAATGAAGTCAGACTACCCGATGTCCGTGTTCATCAATTAAGCATTGCATGACCTGTCAAACTGCTGGTGTCATATATATGATGCAAAGTAAGAATAAACGATCATGTGTCCTTGATTAAAAAACATAAGATGGAGACTCCAATCAGTCGCCATGTAGGACTCTTTCATGGCTTCAGATTGGACACTATCAAATTTATGGCCCGTGAACATATCCCCCCTGATGTTAGAGGGGGCAGTAATGATCAAAAGTTGTTGCAATTAGAATCTCGGTAGATCTTTTCTCTAAAAGCAACAGTGTACCCTGGTTTAAATGAAACGTTGAGTTATAAACCTTTTTTATAATTTGTACAACCTTTTTCATTGTGCCCCCTATCTTTCATTGAACTCTGTTTCTTATTCTTTTTTCATTTTCCCTTTCTCTTCATTTTTCATTTTTATTTATTTATTCTTTTATTTATTTTTAATATTTTTTCCTCCCCTTTTTCCCCCCTCCCTCCCTTTTCCCCAACCTCCAATCCACACCCCCTCCCCCCTCCCTTTTTCCTTTCCTTATCACTTTTTCCCCATTCCACTCCTTTTGCTCCTCCCCTTTTTCAATATATTTTATTTTTATTATTATTATCATTATTATTTTTATTATTATTTATATTTATTTTTATTTATCTTTGTTTTTTGTTTTGTTTTCATTTTTTTTAAATTTATTTTATTTTATTTTATATATATTATTTTTTCTCCCCCTTTCTTTTGTTAATGATGGGTTTTTACATCTCTTCCTACACCCTCCTTATATTACCATCCTTTTTCTCCCCCTTTTCCCTAGCCTGATGATTCCCAATGAGTATATTAATTACTTGTGTACTATTTTTGATTGTTATAATTGTTTCAGTATTCTTCTTTATGTACTTTACTGTTTTTTATTTAATTAAAATCAGTCTGTTTTATTATATTGTCGCACAGCATGCACATGATCACATTTATTAATTAATCATATAATTATACACAATGTAATTGTATTTAATTGAATTTGATCTTTGTAAGGCTGGGTTCACACTACGATTTTCCCGTCCGTCAGCCGCATACGATTTATATGAAAAAACGTATGCGGCTGAAACGGACGTAAACGTATGGAACCGCACATATGTGCTTTTTCCATTGACTTTAATGTTAAAAAAAAGTATGCGTTTGCCATACGGTTTTAAAAACGGCCGCAAAACCGTGGTTGAACACGGTTTTGCGTACTGTTAAAAAACGTTTTGCCAGCAAATCGTACGCACCCGGATGCATCTGAGTGCATACGATTTGCAATGCATTGTCTATGTATGCGTTTTCCCGTACGGGCCCGTACGTTTTCAATACTGAAATCAAATGCGGCTGACGGACGGGAAAATCGTAGTGTGAACCCAGCCTAACACTTATTTGTTTTAATTTATACATGTTTATTTATATACACTTATTATAGTATATGCCTGCGTATCGCCATTTTACTTTGAGCATCTCTTCCCATCAATCCTCTCTCTCTCTCCCTGATGGTTTATCTCATCTCCCATGTTCTCGCCCCTGTTTGACATGGCTGTCCGATCCCCGGGTGCCTCTCGGGTTACCACATGGACGCCCAAGGGTGTCTCTGTCTCCAAGCAGGGCACCCGATTTCACTGTCCGTGCATGCCTCTGTCCCCTTCACTTTCCTCCTTTCCTCTGTGAGGTTCCCCATCAGTTGGGTTAATCTTCTTTCCAACCACTAGATGGAACTCCTGTGCTATCTTTCCGATGACTTAACATTAGGCATGGAAAGCACGAGTGATGTCAGCGACGAGGGCTGCGCATGCCCGCTACAGTCTTGTGTCTGCTTCCGGTCTACGGACCGGATGGGGGTTATAAGGGCCGCAAGCTCCGGCTGTTCAGATGCTGCTGGAGCCCCTGGGACAATGTTTGCTGACATACTGGCATAGGTAATACTTGGAATTGTTCTCAACATACTGCTGTTGGTTCCCCAATGAATTGGTGATTTATGTGCTTTTTATCTGTAATTATCTTTAAGGCTTGTCGCCACCTGCTGTGTATTGGTATGCACAGCTATATAATTCTTTTTAGTGCAATCTCTTTAGCTGAGTAACTACTGTGCCATTGACTCTATACTCCACTTTTCTTTTTTGTTTAGAGTTTTGGATGCTAACACCAGAGCTTTTTTTCTCAGAAAATAGGTGAAGGAACTCAACCACGACCCGTTCAGATTTCACAAACAGTAGAAGGGTCTTAAAGGGGCATTAAATACCAGGATTGCATTACATACAGAATGCAGAGTTCAGGGGTTACACACAGAGTGCAGAGCTGTCACTTGTAAACACAGAAACCAGACTTTTGTGTTTACAAGTGATTGTGGTGAGCGGGCACCAAAGGGTCTGAGCCAGAGGTGGTGGAACTGAGTTCCCCCAAGTTCCCCCTGAAAAAAAAGCCTGGCTAACACCTATTGCATCTTGTTGACAGCACTTGTCCCAGGTTTTTAGGCTTAAAGTAGAACTAGCCCATGTAAGTTTATCCATTATTTCCCTCATATACTTCAAGTAGTGTGGGCCCGTTTTCTATATGGTCCACTTATTGTTTATTTTACCTTATACCTTATAAGGCTGGTCCCTCTGTTCCCCCTGTATTGACCCAGCACCTTATGGTGTGTCGGACCTGACCGGTCATCGAATGGGATGACATTGATGGAATCCACCATAGGAGAGGCAGATAGGTGGCAGTGCTCTGGGGATTGGGGATGCGCAGACATAAAAAAAAAAAAAAAAAAATATTATTGCAATTGTTAATTTTGATTGATTTTGATATATTGTTTATTTTTGTACTATTCCATCTTAGAATACACAGTCCTCTCCTATGGTTCTGCACCCATCTCCGACTGCACTCTCCCAGTCCTTTCAGGTGTGCCTCCCCAGTCCTCCCGACTGTGCATGCCACTCACTAGCCCTCTTGGCTGCAACCAATGGTTCCTCTCCCTGGAGACCTGCCCAGCAGTACTCTCTCCTGCTGTCCTCTCTTGCTCCCCCTGTGCCTCCTGTCCAGGACACCTCCACATTTTCTTGGAAAGCGCTGTCCGCACCTGAGTCCAGGCCCAAGGTCACCCCCCCAGACTGGAGAGCTCCCTCCAAGGCCCTGACAGCCTCAGTACTCCAACTCTTCCACCCAACAACTTCTCCCAAATTGAGCTGACCCTGGGTATTTGAGAAGGCCTGCCCCCTGCCAGTTCCGAGTTGGGGATTGGTCAGAGCTCCTCAGAATACCTCAGGCAGCTCCACATCCCCTCTCCTTCTCTCTTTTCAGAACCTTCTATAGACTCTGGAAATAAAAAGGAGGTCTTGGTAATGCTGCCTGTGAGTCACCCAGATTCTACCCTGAGCCACTCCCAGCCCAGATCAAACAAAAACAAACAGGGCTGGCTGGCAGCCAGGCCAGTCTACATGTACCTACACTAACAACTCTCACTCTAGCACCTACACTACTAGAGGGTGCTACAATTTGCATAAAATATTGGGCGTTGACTTAAAGGGGTGTGGTTTAATACAATCTGAGATGACTTGCATAGCGCAGAATGTGGTAATGTTAAATAGGGAATGCACAGGTAGAGTGGACGACGGTGGGTAGTATATGCAGGAGAGGGGTGTGGAGTGCATGGAGGTGAGTACTATGTACACTAGGGGAGTGTGAAGTGTATGGAGGTGGGTAGTATGTGTAGGAGAGTAGTGTGGAGTGTATGAAGGTAGGTAATATGTGCAGGTGAGGAATGTTGAGTGTACAGTGGTAGGTAGTATGTGCAGGATGGTTTCAGTAGGACAGATTCAGTATTTTTTTTTTTTGCAATTAATTAATAATTTTTTTTTTTTCCAAAAGTTTTTTTTTGGGACCAGTGGATGGTGTTAGTAGAGTAATGGACAGTGTTCGAATGTTTTTATTTTTTTTTACAATTAATTTTTGTACTTTTTTTTTCTCACAATGATGGGGGGGGGGGGGTTTTATTTTTTAAATATATTTTTTCACAGTGCTTTTGGTAAAGGAGGTAGGGGATGGAGCAGTGGTCGGTGTCAGTAGGGCAGTGGACGGTGTCAGTAGGGCAGTGGCCGGTGTCCGTAGGGCAGTGGTCGGTGTCAGTGGTCGTGTCAGTAGGGCACTGGTCGGTGTCAGTGGTCGGTGTTAGTGGTATTGGGGCTCTGGACCGTGTCGGTATGAGGGGGGGGGGGACAGTTGTGGTGTCAGTAGTATTTTTATTTACAATTTTCGTTTTTTATCTTTTTTTTTACAATTTAATATATATATATATATATATATATATATATATATATATATATATATATATATATGTTTTTTTAACAGCCCTGTTCACATCCACCCACAGTATTTCTCCCTTTTACATGCCCCCTCCCACACACACACACACAAGGCATTGCCCCCCCCACTGAAGGTGGAGGCACAGCAGCACTGAATGGGGCACGGGAGCTGCCATGTTATCTTTTCATTTTAGCAAGCTGGTGATTGTCTGATAGGAGCGCTTCCTTCCTAGCAGCCATCCATCTCCTTTTTAATGTGAAAAGTTAATTCAGGTGTTTAGCAGCTGCCTCTCTCCACACAGTGCTGGTCCCGCTCCAGGCCAGAATTGTCCCACTAATGACAGCGGCAGAGGCTGGGGACAAAATCGGCAGCTAAATCGCTCGATCGCGGCAGTCCAGATAGAGCAGTAGCTCAGGTCGGGCGTGGACCACGAGCCGCAAATTTAGTGATGCCCACTTATTGTGTTTCCCAGGCTAACACTAACTGCTTTGCTCAACCTGTGGTTTAAAGAGTTTAATGAGCTCAAATTATTAACACCTTGCTAAATGCTGAATTCCTTTTCCTTTCATCTTCTCTGTCTGCTCTGTACAGCACTGTGTGGTCTTGAAATTAGAGATAAAGGGCCAGATTCTTGTACTTTTGCGGCGGGCGTAGCGTAAGCCATTTACACTACGCCGCCGCAACTTACTGGAGCAAGTGCCGTATTCCTCAAGCACTTGCTCCGTAGTTTGCGGCGGCGTAGTGTAAAAGGCCCGGCGTATCCCCACGTAATTCAAAGGGGGCGGCTTGTATTTAAATTAAGCGCGCCCCGTGCCGATCGAACTGCGCATGCGCAGGGCTTGTGCATGCGCATGCTCCAGTTCTCGACGTAAAACGTCAATGACGCCGACGTGTGCGTCATTAACGTAAAGTCGTATTCAAGAACGACTTAGGAAAACAAGGTACCCGACAGGAAAACACGACGCGGACCCGACGCCATACTTAACATGGCATACGGCAGACTGGCGTAAGGTTACCCCTCATATAGCAGGGGTAGCCTTACGCTTACGCAAACGACGTAAGCGACGGCTACGCGACGCAAATTTGTTCGGGAATCGGCGTATCAGGCTCATTTGCATAAACAAATGAGACCCGAACGTAAACGCCACCTAGCGGCCGGCGGCGAATTACATTTAAGATCCGACAGTGTAAGTCACTTACACCTGTCGGATCTTGGCCGTATCAATGCGAAAACGATTCTAGGAATCACTCGCATAGATACCCGGGCCAAAAAACAGAGATACGACGGTGTTTCCTGAGATACACCGTCGTAACTCTGCTGAGAATCTGGCCCAGAGTCTGGAAGCAGTTTCTGCTGTGTGCTCTGTTTAGAAATTCCACAACGCTTTAGGTCATGGCTACATTCTATATTAAATGGTAAATACGAAATAAAAAATTTGTATAA
This sequence comes from Rana temporaria, assembly GCF_905171775.1. Classification (NCBI taxonomy): domain Eukaryota; kingdom Metazoa; phylum Chordata; class Amphibia; order Anura; family Ranidae; genus Rana; species Rana temporaria. The sequence continues at coordinate 127,705,642 of NC_053495.1, read as the reverse complement.
CTAGAAAATGCTTATTTAACAAATAAAAATATGTAAAAGTTAAAAAAATATAAACATCCAATAAACCCTAATAACAAGCTGTGTGCAGCACAGTGATAATGCCACCGCTAATTTTACATAGTAATATCTGAGTTTGCAGAGGCATTCGGTGCCTACAAAGTGAATTTATATTCTTCGTGGCTGTTATAGGGATATGTTTAATGGACAGTTTTTGCGCATAGAGTTCACTTAAATGGTAAGTTCACCTTTACAGAAAATCTCTAAGCTTACCTTACACTGGACCCCCTCCCCATACCCCGGTCCTGATGTACCAGACTTCCGCGATCCCCTCTGCTGTCAAACACGGAAAAGCCACTTCACCGGTCTGGGGTTTCAAATCCTCAGACCAGTAAAACAGCATTTCCTTATCTGACAGCAGGGGATCGCGTCAGTCTGGTGCAGTGGGACTGGGGGGGGGGGGGGGGGGTTGGGATTGGGTATTGGGGTCCAGTGTAACGTCACCTTACAGATTTTCTGTGAAGGTAAACTTACACTTTAAAGGTCACTTTTACTTGAAAGAATTAAAAAAAAAGATATTGTTTTTACACTTTTTTCAATTTTTAATGAAAACAGTTACATAGCCAAGACGTTTCTCTGGGCTGTTTTATACCATATGCTGGAGACTCCTCAGTAACTTGCTAGTTGTTAATTGTAATTTATTGCCCTGACACAATACTTGGGAAGGATAAAGGAGAATTTACAGGTGACATTTTCATGTAATAAGACCTGTGGCTCTAAGTGGTTTCTTTGTCAATGCTTTCACCCAAGATGCACACGTGTTTCTAATACAATCCAATGTAAAATGTGTGTACATTTTGGGTGAAAGTTGTCTGATAGCATTGATGAATAGACCCCGAACTATAATATGGATGACTGATGCAATATTAAATATAATATTACTAATAGGTCTGTGTTAATACCGGCTAACGTATATGTTCTTTTACCAGACATGTTCACGGCACAAATGAAGAAAACTATGAGAAGAAATCACTAACACATAGATTGATATGCAATGAATTTATTAATCAATTATTTGAAAAGCAGTAAAGACGACTTTCTAGTATTAATTTAGAGAGACTTGATTTAGGAAAAAAAGGTAAATGAAAAGAGAGTATTGATTGGAATTTCAGTATTTGATTGCATCCATGTGAAGGATCTTCTTTCCATGTTCACACAGAGAGGCCCACCTGTAAAAGAATAATGTGATATCAGTATTGTACATATTAAATCATATGTTATTATTAGTCTTTTATTTGGGATTTGTGATAAACTAAATACAATAATCAGATTTGTGATTTTAGAAGACAGTGGGTGTCATTTATATCAGATGCTAATGGGGGACATACAGGAGTCCTGGCAGAGTTGGAAGCAGTTTTTATTGACTTTTATGGCTGGATTTACATTAGTGCGCGGTTCGAAGTCATTCACACTGCTGTGCAAATCACATGCGATGTCTGTGCGATGCAAATTCAGCCATACAGATTGTGCGTCTGAATTTGCATTGCATTCAGACCAAAGTCGTGCAGGACCCTTTTTTTGGTCCGCACCAGAATCGGATCACATAGGTGTACACGCCCATGCGATCTGATTCATGTCGAATTGACAGTTCACACTGCGATATGCGAACCGATCTGGGGTGTCATTAACTTTGTTTTGATACTCCCAGCGATTCGCATAGGGCAGCGTGAACTGCCTGTGAGTCGGGTGCGATGCAGGAACCCACAGTGGATTTGCAGGGCTTCCTGCATCGCACCAATGTGAACTGAGCTTTAATCACAGCTGAATAGTACAAAGTGTTGAATTATGCACTTAGTGAAGCAAACATGGGATTGGCAGAGTGCTTGTCATCCCACTGCACCTCACACACTGCTGGCTGCCTAATGTATGACTCGCTTCTCTCCATAGAGTGCAATGATTTGCAATAGCATCTCCCGTAGACTGGATTTATACTACTACATACTAGTCTATACTCTGCTAATACTGCTGAATTAATAGAATATTATAAATGTCATTTAGTTATGAAAAAAAAGTGCCCGAGACAAACATTTTATTACTGAACCACAGCCAATCAGCTTTTACATTTTTATTTTCTAAGCTTGAAGAAAAATAATAAAGATAGAGGCTGACTGGTTGTTATGGGCAAGGGCATCAGCTGAGATAGAACTTGTCTCAGACACTGGTTATTAATTCTCTCTCGCTGTCTTAGTTGCTCATTACTATTTCAAGAAACTCCAGGTACAAGCCCAGACCTTCCTTGAGTAATACATTTAATCCTATACACTAAAAGCTTGACAAATGTTGGAGTAGTTTGGGAGGATTTGGATTTTTAACTGGATCATAAGGAGCAGTGCTCACTTGTTTTAGTGAATTTAGCATATCATTTAATATATTAATCTGAACTGCTATTTTTCCCTTCTAAAAGACAATGTGGATGCATTCAGAAGCTTAAGTCTGGCTTCAAATGTAGACCATTTTTCCGGAATTCACAAGTGTACCTAATTTGAAGGATGGTAAAACTTAGAAACTTGGGGCCCTTGGTAGGTGCCCAGGTTGCATCCTTTACCAACAGCACTCATTTTTGTGATACCTGATTTTATTTCTGTGTATAGAATAGACAACTCATAGATATGTGTAGACATTTTATTAGGCCTCAAAAACTTTTGTTTGCTTACAGGTTGCACTTTCTCTGTTCTATCCAGATGGTTTTTATTTACTATAATGTGGAGGTCAACACATCAAAAAATTCCTGATAAAAGGAAACTCTATTCTAACAGACATACTAAGGGCACCAACAGAGTAAGACAGGCCATAGATTATGCGACTTTTGATCTGCAACAATTGCTTAATTCCCCCATCAACACAGACTGTATTCCTTCTGCAGAGCTATTGTGATCACAATGTATTGTGAACACAATGATTGTTGCTAGTAGCTATAGCCGCTGGCAATAATCGCATGCTAAAAAATTGTACATGCTGGTTTTACCCAAGGCAATCAATGGATCGACTTGGCAACATTCAGCCTGCCCAAACATGGATGGAATCTTGACAGCACTCTGCTGAACTGATTGAAATTCCATCTGTATAAAGCTGGCTTTAGTGTTTCGAGCCATAAGGTTCTAGCAAATAATCTAACGGTCTGTACAAAAGATTTGTGGCATATTTGTGATGTGCTGATCTCCACTACTTGTTAAACTTAACTGCCTGTGTGGAAATGCACAGATAGTGAACTCCATTGCCTAGGCTTTTTTTGAAAAAAATCATCATATTAGATGAACTGTTCACATAAGTGTTTATATTTCAATACTGCTTTAAAATAGAATACTTGTTCAATTTACTGTCCATGCAAATTTACGGCCATGGCATTAAAAAAAAAAGAATGGTTTGATTTACTTGGTTATTAAATAGTAAAAACAGCCAATTATAAAAATAATAAAGGCATGAATCTTAAAGCAGTTAATAATTAAGTAAAATATTATTTAGATTTCAAAAACTAGCATAAATGGATATATTTTGCATCTACAGATGGAACTTACCAAACCACCAACAACCTTGTTTAAAAGCCCATCCTGGTTGAGGAAAAGAAAGCAAATCTATATTTAACTACAGACAAAAAATTGCAACCCAGCACTCTAAAAGAGCTAAAAACACTAAACATGGTGAAATGTCTATGATATAAGTGTTGTAGCCCAAATCTTCCACCACTGAGGATACCCGCGGTACATCCTAAAATTAAAAAATACGAAGGAAAAAGAATAATACGCAAAACACACATCCAGTGTCAGGAGATAATTAATCAGACAGTGAATTATTGAACATTGAAGAAACCATAGAGCATCAGTACTAATTATGATGTGTGTTAATTGTGTCCAATTGTAACAGTCACAGTGAAGTCTGGATGGAACTTGACAGATCTGCTATAAATGTTCAAACATGAAAAGAGCAGAGTCACAGCTTGTGGATCATCCATATACTGTTTATTGGCAGAGAGTTTGCTTCAAAGATCCACTAGAGGAAGATCTCAATGCACAAAAAGCACTCCATTCAGTAGTATAACCATAATTATATAAAATGTGTATCACCGTGTAGCAACTCAAAATCGCCGTAAATTAGAGTCCCACATTTTTCCACACAAGTTTTTGATGAATTGCAAAGAACATATGGTGCAGCGCTCCACAAGTATAAATCAGAAAAAAAACATATAAATAAATTGGTGCTAATAATATACAGTGAATAATATATAAACTGCAAATAATTGTACTTGAATAAATTATAAATGCATAAAAAAAAAATTGAGCTTAATTAAAACAAAGAGTGTACTGTATACAATGTAAATAAAGCTTTATATTACAATGCTGTGTTAAAAAATGTTTGTCCTTTTTTGCAAAGAAAATGTATGCAACATATATGCCACAATATACATCAATCAAAACTGGATGCTTATCACAGTCTCTTCTCCACCACAATTGCCACCTTGTTATCCTCCACATTCACCAAATATGTGCAAAGTTGCCTCTCTGGTAGACAGCTTCTGAGGAAGTCCCTGTACATAACACGTAAAGCAGGGTGCTGATTATGACGTCATTCCGTGAGTGGGCGTACTTATCTCAACAACCAGTCGGGAGGACAGGAGTGTTGTATATGTGAATGAGCCCACTGAGGATGCTGGCTGCTTGGTATACATGCCTAGTCTAAGACTGCTACACTGTAAGCGCAGCTGGATTTGTTCAATAAATAGCACTGAAACAGAGAGCATTAGATCTTCCCCTTTTTGTTTTCATATGCTTCTATCGAGCATTGAGGAGATGGTGACATAGTAGAAGAGGCAAGTTGACCAGATAGTTGATTGCAATCCTTAACAAGACAGCATGTGATCATTGCTGGAGAGTGATGCTGTTCTGATCAGGCTATTTTTGACCTTTTTGTTGTGATTGATGAACATTGCAGTTATTTTTTTCCGTGAAATATATACTGTATTTATTGGCGTATAACACTCACTTTTTTACCCTGAAAATAGAGAGTAAACTGTGCCTGCGTGTTATACGCAGGGGGCTGTGGAAAGTTTTTTTCCTGAAACTTCCCTCTTAAAGTTAGGGTGCATGTTATACGCCGATAAATACGGTAATACATACGTTTGCTTGGTGTGATATTCAACAAAGGACTAGGAATCCTAACACAACATTTTATATAGAGCTTTATTTACATTGTCTACACTCAGTGATTTTATTGAGTCTAACCATAAGGCTAGGTGCACATCTAGTGTTTTGTAAATGTACATTTCTGAACGCATTTTCTTGTTTTTGTGTGTTTTCACATGTTTTAGAGCTACACGCATAGAGCAGCCCATTCATTTTAATGGGCTGTCCTACATGTGAAAAACATGTACTTTGACGCGTTTGTCACACATTTTAAGGCATACAAAAATTAATGCCTGCTTGCCGGGTCTGAGTTTCCATTAAAGCCGAGCTCCTACCTGAAAACAAAAATTCCAAAATGCTGCAAAAAAAAAAAAAAAAAAAGTTTTAATTTTTTTTATACATACCAGAAGTGCCCGTTGCTAGGCAGATAGTCTTAATCTGTCACTTCCTGATCCGCGGTCCGTCTTCTTTCTTCTCCTCCTTGCGCTGCCTCCTGGGGAATGGGGGAGCGGTGTTTTCTGGGACCTTGTGTGTATCCCAGGAGATATCGCCCATTCACGTAGCGCCGTGCGTCTGGTGCATACGCAGTAGGGAATCGGGTGGTGAAGCCGCAATTCTTCACTTCTTGATTCCCTCACCGAGGATGGAGGCGGGGCAGCCGAGACCTGAGAGATTGCTCGGCTTTGGCTGCCTTCATTGCGGGCACCCTGGACAGGTAAGTGTCCTTATTAAAAGTCAGCAGCTACAGTGTTAGTAGCTGCTGACTTTTAATTTTTTTTTTTTTTTTTTTTTAACCGGACCTCCGCTTTAACAATGAATGGCACCACATATGGGACACATGTTCTATGAACATGCATGTTCACTGAACAGCTTAGGTGTGAATGTAGCCTAAATTATTTGTTTCAATAAAGTATCCATTTATAACCCCAAAAAGTTGGGATGCTGTGTAAAATCTACATAAAAACAGTATGCAATGACTTGAAAATTTCATAAACCCATATTTTATTCACAATAGAAAATAGAAAACATTTCAAATGTAAACTGAGAAAATTTACAATTTTAAGAAAAAAATCAGGTAATTTAAAAAAAAAGTTGGTACAGGGCAATAAAAAGCTGGCAAAGTAAGTGGTACTAGCCAGTAAGAGCTGGAAAAACATTTTACAACAAATTAGGTTAACCAGTTGCCAACCAGTCACCACAGTTATACTGCAGTAAGTTAGCTTGGTTGTGTGAATCGACGTACTGGTACATTGGTTCGTGCACTGGCTTTTGAGGGAGCGCGCCCTCCGCTGGAGGCTTTTGTGATTGCGGTAAAGAGAGCTAGAATAGGGATCTGTCAATGTAAACGAACAGATTCCCATTCTGACAGGGCAGAAGAGAGAGACAGAGATCAGCTGTTCCTAGTTATCAGGAACAGTGATCTCTCTCTTTTCCCAGGCAGCCCAATCCCCATACAGTTAGAAACACTGTGCAGGGAACACAGTTAACCCTTTAATCCCCCCTAGTGTTAATCCCTTCCCTGCCAGTGCCATTTATACAGTGATCAGTGCATTGATGTCACTTATCTTCAAAATGTGTCACTTAGGGTCAGATTTGTCTGCTGCAATGTCGCAGTCCCGATAAAAATTGCAGATCGCCCACCATTACCAGTAAAAAAAATCCCTAAGGCTTTCTCCTATTTTGTCGACTTTCTCCTATTTTGTCGACTATTTTTTCGCAAACCAATCAATACACGTTTATTCCGATTTTTTTTTTTACCAGAAATATATAGAATGCATATTGGTCTAAACTGATGAATACATTTTTCTTGGATATCTATTATAGCAGAAAGTAAAAAAAAATTCAAATTGGTCGCTCTTTTTTTGTTCATAGAGCAAAAAAATAATACCTACTTTTTTTTTAAAATAAAGGCACATTTACTTTAAACTTTTGATCTGTATTTTATTTACTACTGTGAATAAAATATGGGTATATGAGATATGAAAAACATTGCATTCTGTTTTTATGTAGATTTTACACAGTGTTCTAACTTTTTTTAGAAATGTGGTTTTAAATAAAATATGGAGACAACTGCCTGGAAGTCTGCACCACATCCCCAGCCCTTGGTGTGATTCTAGCTGTCATCTCCCATTCCGCAGCACTCATGCACAGACAGTTGGGAGGGGGCAGCACCACTGACGCAAGCAAGGAAGCTTACCGTTGGCACATTTCCCTCTAGTGGCCATGGATCTCTAAAGCCTCGTACACATGACCGAGTTTCTCGGCAAAAACCAGCAAGAAACTTGCTGTTTTGTTTTGGCCGAGGAAACCGGTCGTGTGTATACTTTGACGAGGAAACTGTCGAGGATCTCGTCGAGCCAAAAAGAGAGCATGTCTTCTCTTTTCTCAACGGCAATGGAGAAATTTGGCTCGCCGAGATCCTCGACAGCCTAACAAGGAACTTGACAAACAAAACAATGTGTTTTGCCCGTCGAGTCCCTCGGCCGTCTGTACGAGGCTTCGCGCAAACTCTCTGGCAATAAATATGGAATGATCTGCAAGCTCTGAATCTGGTCTTTTTATGTGTTTTCATGAGGAGATTTGTCAGGTTCCATCCGGACTTTGCTGTGACTGTTGCAAGTGGGCACAAGCAACACACATCATCATATGGTGCTTAGATTGGCGTTTCATTATTTCTTCAATGTTTGATTTAATATTCCCCATCACTGGATGTGTGTTTTATACCTTAGTCTATTTTTGTTTTGTGTTCTATATTTAACATACCAAAGACTTGAGTATTTGTTTAATTTTTTTACAGAGCACATAGCCTACCAGTCCAAACCCTCTGTTGAAGCATACCTGCAATGTACCAGGCCACCTATAAACACTAGTTCTTTTCCTATATATGTGTTCAGGGGGGTGGGTGTTCCATTGGTTCTCTATTTGATGTCAGTCCTGGATCTCCACTGCTTCTCCTTCTGTGCCACACTACTCCAAACCATTACACATCCCCTGATCCTGATTCTGATCCTGTATCTCTTCCTGGCCTTTCACATATCATTTTGGAAGATTCTCTCTTCTCTTTGCTTGCCCTCTCCCAACAATACCAAAATAAAGTATTATAGTCCCATCCAGGACTTTCTGAATGTCTGAGATGGTTTATTTCCAATACTATACCATCTATTCACAAAAATCTATATGTCTGACTATGGGGCTTCCAAGAGAAAATTACGTGGGATCAGGAATAAATAAAACAATGGCAAAATCTGTCTAGCCTTAGGTAAAAAGACGTAAGAGTGAAGTGACTGCAGAAAGCAAATGGTATAAATTCCTAATTTACAGTACATTATCCTATACCTATATTTTTAGATATAGTAAGATGAATAAATTCACCACCATGCAGATTCCTTATTTAGTTTCTATCATTATCATGAAATCTATGGCATTAAAGGCTGATGGAATATTTAGTAGATCTATTTTGAAAATATAACTAATGTTTCCTAAACTCCTGAAAGAATATGTAGTAAATAAATAAAGGAAACACTGTACTGTATACTACTACTACTACAACAAAACAGTTTAAAGTATTTTATGTTTTTTCAAGATCTTACTGCTATTCATACCCACAAAAAGGAAAATTCATATTTAAAACAAGATTAAAATTAAACACAACATTTTACTTACTACCACTCCACAAACTGTTTCCAATATAGGTCCAACTTGTTCCTGTGAAAAATAAATAAGTTATTGTGAAATATATATTATACATACATACTGTACATACATACACAAATAGATATACATATACTATATACACAAACAGATGACATGTCTTATTGCCGACCTTCTGGAAGATTTTTGACAGTGCCTGTGGCTGTGGTCTGAGCATAGCTATTGTCAATTTCACAAGTTTGTAAGGCAATAGGGTGGCAGCATTACACTTTCATTTTACAAATGAAGTCCAAGTCCAGATTATATTGTTGTCTGAGACTCACTCGCCATCCCTCTGTCAATGAATTCACCAGAAGTGAAGTGAGGAAAATCTACAACAGTGATACCGACAGCAATAAAAAGCTTACAAGGGTACTTTCCTTCCCCATCTCTACTAAAAAAGCATTTTTTGTTTTTGCTTGTCATTGTAGATTGAATTACTGTCAGCAGAACATAATACAAGGGGGAAGCTTCTTCGACCCTTTCTAGTCGGCTGGAGCTGGCCCTTCAAAAGTCTGTAACATCGGTGGTGTTAGTAGTTTAGAGTGATAACTGGTAACTACAACAAACCGATCTGGGCAAAATAGGTGAATAGACGGCCATCACCTAATTTAATATGGAAATCTTCCCCCTACTGAAGTTTCAGTGCTGGGTGGGTAAATACAATGGGGGTTATTTACGAAAGGCAAATCCACTTTGCACTACAAGTGTAAACTACAAGTGCAAAGTGCACTTGGAGGTGCAGTCGCTGTAAATCTGAGGGGTAGATCTGAAATGAGGGGACGCTCTGCTGATTTTATCATCCAATCTGACTCTAAATGAGTGGTTTGTGTATAATATAGGTACTTTGCTTCTTTTTCAGCATTTTCTGGTATCAGGCAATGCATGGGAAGTGCTTGTCAATTTCTGCAGGCTGATTTTAGGAAATCTAGAGCTGGCTATACACTAGTAGAATCTCATTTGAATTTTTTTTTTTTTTTTTTTTACAGCGGTCGGTTGATTTTCTAATCCTTAGTGGGGTCAAATTGATGTACATTGTCAACTGCAGTGATGAGAAAAATCAAAGGAACAGGATTTTTTTTTTTTTCACACAAACTATTTTGACAACGTGTTTGTGGATTTCGTTAAGTAAAGTCTATTTGTTCCAAAATCGAATGTTAAATGCAAATTACATTTCAAACTACTTTAGAGCGACATTTGTCAAGCCATCGACTCTACTAAGAATTTCTGTCCAGATTCTTTCATTCAAAAATCTTCTAGATATGGCTAGCTGTAGTTAAAAGCAGGAGAAAGAAAGATACTATATAAAATAATATTTTAGTAACACCGTACCAGAATTTGTTTTATTACGAGATCCGTCGCTAGTTTCGCAGCGCCAGGCTGAAAAAAAAAAACCACATTATTTTCACAATACTATTTGTAAATTCAAATTGCATTGTTTACACTTTTTAATTACAGTATATTCCTCAAAAAAATGTTTTGCTTTTTTTCCCAAGTTAAACCATCCCTCTCAGATATATATTACTAAAGGTTTGCATGGCTGAGGACTTTGTGGGGAGAACTTATAAGTGGTCACAGCTATAAAAAATATGGAACAGTTGTGATAATCTGGGGCAGAGCTGACTTTTTAATGAGGCACTTGTAGGCACAGTGTCGAGGACCTGGGAAAATGTTATGGCCTATGCACTGTAAATGCTGTAAATGATGATGCTGAGGGACTGCTGCCAGTCCACAGCTTTGAGTAGAAGAGAACTGTGCTGGAGGGATAGGGTAAGTAATTCACCATATCCTTGTGCCCCTAGACTAGACTAGTACTCTAGTACCATGCATAGCGGTGCAAGCTAATGCACTGCATTTGCGACCTGTGTTTGGGGTGTCGTTAACATTGACACCCCCTGCAGATCGCAATTTCAGAGTGTTTTGGTGCGAGGCCTAATTCCAGGAGTTCAGCTATAATGTTAATATTTGTTTTTTTGTTTGAATAGAGTCGGGGAGGATTAGTACCCTTGTCGGGTTGGCAGTTGGAAAATGTCACTATTTTCACCTCAACCATTCAGAGGAAGCCTCATATTCATTGATAAAAATACAAGGCTTTTCTTGAATGGAAGAGTAGCACTGAGCTGGACTCTCTTTATTTCAACCATACCGCTGTGTCGCTTACTTTATGTAGTTAATACTACTACAGTCCATTACAGCACACACAGCGGCTGCCACTTTATGCAATGAAAATTGTTTGTTTGAGTCAGCTTAGCCCAAATGAACCATTAAAAGCAAAAATTAACCTGAATTTCCACATTATAGTGTTTACACTGATAGTTCTTTTTCAACAAAAAAGAACTAACAGACTCTGCTATCCACGCCATACACAGAAGATGGAGGGATTCACTGTGCCTATTGTGCCTGTTGTATTTTGACAATCTCTATCTACAGGAGTATCTATGACCACAATTTATAAAGGAGAGGAAAAGGCTGCTGACTGATCTCTGCCTAAAATCCCTCATCCACCTAGGTGACTTCTTTTTTTTCCCCCCCCTCTTCCGTTGTACTGCTGGAGCTCAGTGTTTTTCCCCCCCCCCCCCCCCATTTTTTTTCTGTTTATCACCTGGTAGCGTTTAATGTTTTTTATCTTATATTCATGCTGTGTTTATTCACAAAATGCCACAGGTCCTGAGTGACCCATCAGCTCTGTTTTGAGATTTGACCTATTGCTCTATATTTTTACATTTCTATTTATATCTTAATGATTTTTTGTTCCCTAGCATGTGGTCACATGCAGGCCAGAGTGACTTCATTGATATAATAAGTTTTCCACCTGCAGTTTTCATTCATTGATATTATATTCATCTCATATAATTACTGTATTAAAATTTTATAATAGATTCAATTGTAAAAAATATTTATATATATTTTTTTAAATTGTACATTGTCACCCTTCGTTTAGAAAAACAAAGAATGTTTTTTTTTTATTATTATAACAGCATACCAAATACATGTATATCAGTCCTTAAAATAGAAATATAACATACTAAGTAGGCCAATTATTCATATAGTTATTGTCAAGTTAACCAATGATGCTAATGCGATAATAAATTAGAATCACTTGCAGAATTGAGCGATAGAGATTTGTGTGTTAATTCGTCATCAAACACTGAAAGTAATGACAGCGACAATTCTGCAACTGAGCAAGTTTCAGTGTTTTTGATTTTATTACATTATTGAATAATTTTTATTATTATTATATTATTTGTTATAATTATTTATAGTTATTTATTATTTTATAATTAATGATTTTGTGTTTCAAACTATATCATACCCGGGATGTCTACTAGACTCTTGTTTGGACAGATTTAAGTGCGTTATTCCTAAGAATTACAGGCCTACAATATAAAACGCCCAAATTTCTATGCAAAACAATTGTAACGCTTTCAGCATCAAAAACCTGACATAATCATACCGACAGGGAGGTTAATACAATCTTGTGAAAAGAATACCTATATATAATATACCAACATTTAGTTAATAAACTAAAAACTGACATTTCGCAAATGTGGAGTAAAATAAAATGTTTAAAATTTTATTTGTAACTTGTTAAGTTATAAATAAATCTTACCATAGCTTTTTTAGGCAGAGGACAATTTTGGGTAATCTTGAAAAAATAACAAATACTTTAGTTAGTAGAAATCATATTTTAGATCTAAACTCAAAAGGCGACATACAAAATAAACTTTTGTATATAACAAATAGCTACCGCCTTTTCCTCATGTTTACCAATAATTAAATCTATGCATTTAGTGTACAGTTATAGGTACTGACAGTAATAGAAACTACTGGAAATTGGGTTCAATAGCCAACAAAGTTCTATTTGGCATCAAGGTGCAAACCTTTGCATACCTAGGGGTAGATCCACGTACCTTCGCGTAAGATTCCGCCGGGCGCAGCGTATCTAAGATACACTACGCCGCCGTAACTTATTTTTTTTATTTCAAATCCACAAAGAATTTGCGCCGTAAGTTACGGTGGCGTAGTGTATCTCTTGCGGCGTAAGGGCGCGGAATTCAAATGGATGTAATGGGGGCGTGTTTTATGTAAATACGTTGTGACCCAACGTAAACAACGTTTTTTTTTTTAACTGCGCATGCGCCGTCCCTGGGGGTATCCCAGTGCGCATGCTCGAAATTTAACCAGAACAAGCCAATGCTTACGACGGTGACGTCATTCTACGCAAATTCCTATTCGCGGACGACTTACGCAAACGACGTAAAAAATTCAAAATGCGAGGCGGGAAAGACGGCCATACTTAACATTGAGTACGCCTCATAACAGTAGCTTTAACTATACGCCGGAAAAAGCCGAACGCAAACGATGTAAAAACAATGCGCCCGCCGGACGTACGTGGATCGCCGTAAATAGCTAATTTGCATACACCTAGCGGCCGGCGGAAAAAATGCACCTAAGATCCGATGGCGTACTAAGACGTACGCCTGTCGGATCGACCCGAGATGCCGTCGTATCTTGTTTTGAGGATTCAAAACAAAGATATGACGCTGGAATTTTCAAATTACGCCGGCGTATCAATAGATACGCCGGTGTAATACCTTTGTGGATCTGCCCCATAGTCTCCAGAGGTTAAAAGATACCAGTGCTGAGGGATATTTAGGATTCTCAATGCTGATCCCATTGTGCTACTCACCCAAATGTATCTAGCTCAAGTACACAGAGCAAACATTAATAATCTAAATTCAAAATGAAACCAGATCTCCTGTTTTCCATACTTGTTCAAAGAAATGAACTGCCTGACAGTCAGGCAACTAGCATCTTCAGATGGAGGGCATAGTCAGTGTTTCTTTCAGCATAGGTTGCCTCGCAGGACTTAACACTCTTATATTTGTATGTATGAAGATGGTCCAGGACCTGATCTAAAGGGAGCTGGGGTGGGCTGTACCACCCCACTCTATGATACTATGACACCATAATGTGAAGGGGGGACTTTGATGTGATGGGGGTTTCTGATGTGATCCAGGCTGACTACCCAGAAGTAGAGTCAGACGGCACTTCCAGGTCGTGACAATACAGAAGCTTGCAGAGTGAACAAGAAATAAAGGTTCCAAACATCTCTAACACTGTGTGACAGACTGTCAGTGACCTGGTGAGTAGAGATGGGCTCGGGTGTGTTGGAAACCCCACAGTCCCGATCCCACCAGGAAGCCGACACTGCACTTGGCTAATCACAGGCAGTGAGACATTTCCCGATCTGTGCAGCTGCGAATCAGGACACGTCTCACTGTCTGTGATTAGCGCTGTGCAGTGCCGGCTTCCTGGCGGGATCGGGCACGTGGGGTTTTCGTAACACGCCCAAGCCCATCTCTGCTGAAGAGACTGAAAAGCAGGGTGTGCTACCCGGAGAAAATAAAACAAAGGTGTTTTTGCAGTATACCCCCACACCTTTTTTTACTGCACCCCCAGATCAGACATGATAGATTTGGGATTAAAACCCAGCTGAACTTTCAGTTTAAATGAGTTAATTATATTACAAGTGTATCAAAACAAAACCTGTCAAATTCTTACAGTTTGCTTAAAAAAAAAATGCCACAGTCAGTGATTATTTTATGGATGTCAGCCACGCCCCCTGCCTATCCAGAACTCTCCAATCGGCAAGAAGCATGAGCTTTGTGCTTGCAGAGCTATAGGTCTGAATTAGTAGGGGGCGTGTCAGACCTCTACATGGCTTACCCAGAGAGAGCAAGGGTCTCACTCTGCAACTGCTAAAAACTGCTGAAAAAACAGTAAGAATATACACACATTTTATTTTGCACTGCCCTTTGTAAACTTCTCACAAACAGATTCCCAGACTCAGAAAGGCAATCTTAAACAAAAGATTAAATATGAAAAGTACTAGTCATGCTGTCGGTCTTACCAAATCCTTAATGGTCTTATTCAGATTCTAGTGCATAAAAAACAAACAATGTTATTGGTTGTACAGAGAATCATAATGAATTATTACTGAATGCATGGCAGTATTTTTAAAGGAAGCATGATCACAAATATATGACTGAAATTATAGAGATAATAAATAAATGCATGATTCACACTGAGCCCTTCCATTTGATTGGTATCTGCTATTGGTTGTAGGATATTGATGAGCTTTCTTGAACAGACTCGTAATTAAAGGACATTTCTGGGACAATTCGGGCTGTTTGTCACTGAAGCAAATTCATGGGGAAATATCTACTGCTTTGCATACTTGTTGAGAGAAATTAAACAGCATGGCACATTTAAATGTATTGCCTTGTTGCTTGTATGGCTACTTCATACCTGGGATCATAACGGCAGATTTCACCCAACACTGTTTCTATAACAGCAGATTTTCTCCCAACACCCATGCTATACTGCTGGTTTAATATCACCCTGCAAAGGCCTCCCCCCTCCAGTGTCACATTTGGCACCTTTCAGGTCTAATACAGGTATATGCTCCCACTTCCGGGCATATATATCCGCATATATCTATGCCACGTCCTGCGCCTCCTCCACCCCCTGCTGTCTTCTGGGAGACACACATGTCCCAGAAGACAGCAGGGTCCATTCAGATCGCGCAGTACGACTTGCGCATGCGCAGTAGGGAACCTTGCGGCTTCACTTCCTGATTCCCTTACCAAAGATGGTGGCGGCAGCACCCGAGAGACAGATCGGCTTCGGGTGTCGACATCGCAGGCGCCCTGGACAGGTAAGTGTGCATATTTTAAAAGTTAGGAGCTGCAGTATTTTGTAGCTGCTGACTTTCTGAAAATTTGGCGGAACTCCGCTTTAAATATATTCCTCAAATGCCAAAAAGAATATAAATTCACTTTGTGTGAAAATGCCTTTACAAACACAGATATTACCTCTTATAAGAAGCAGTGACATCATCACTGTGCAGAGAACAGAGCTATGTGAGGGTCCTACAGGCTGCCTGTAGAAAACTACAGAAGAGGGCAGAGCCAAGAGGAGTCACCCTCCACAAGGAGAGAGCGCAGCATTGACTGGCTGTCACAGCCTGTAGGGGAGTGGAATGCAGAAGGCACAGCCTTCTAGGATGCACCATTTGGAGGGCTTAGTTCTCATCTGTGTGTGATGTAATAAACTGCCCACCCCCTGCTTTCCAGAAGAAGGCGTGAAATAAAGCAGTAATTCAGTGTGAAACTTTGCCTCTGTGCAGGAGCTTCCTGTAATAAAGAATGGTCTCTGCTGCTTTCTCTTTGTGCAGGGTGACTGGTCTTGTTTCCACCCCTATTGTATTTCTTTGCAGGCAGCTTGTAGTGGGTGGGGCCTGCTGGGCCCCTTCCACAGCTCTGTTTTCTGCGCAGGCTACGTACATCACAGCGATAATGTCACTGCAACTTCTGCATAATAGTATCTGGGTTTGCAAAGGCATTTCGGGCAAATGAAAGGGGTTTACATCCGTTGTAATTGTTGAGGAATATATTTGAATAGAACTTTTTGTGCCCAGAGTTAAATTTTAAGGAGTTACACCTTCTCCTTTTTAGAAAATAATAACTTTTCAGCTGGATGTACTCTTGAAACTAATAAAAACAACTTTTGCATACCTCCCAACTTTCTGAAATGGGAATGAGGGACACCTATTAGAAAAAGTATGTAGGCATAGGACACACCCCCTACCACTTCCTCCTTTAAAGGGGTTGTAAAGGAAAACATTTTTTTTCATAATAAGCATCCTTTACCTGCAGACATTCCTCTTTTCACTTCCTCATTGTTCGTTTTTGCTCAGAAGATGCTCTATTTCTTCTCTGATCTGTTCACTTCCTGCTTGTCTGACTTTACTGACCACCGTGAAGGGAGGCTTTACTGCGGTGGTCAGTAACGTGCTCACCCCCTCCTGGGAACTACATCTGTGCGGCAGGATGCTCTCTACGTGTTAGAGACTTCAAGGAGGTGTGAATTACTGGGCGTGCCGCAGTTCATACTGGGAAATGTAGTTCTTACATGAACAAGCGCCGCAAACCAGGAAGTAAATGAGAAAACAGAAACTAGAATGTCGGAGGTGATATAGATGAAGGAATTTAATAGGTATTTACTCGTTTTTTAACAGAATCATTACACTATTCTGTCTGTCTACCTTGCAGACAATAATTTTAGGCAAAAAAATGTTTTCCTTTACAACTCCTTTAATGAGAATTGTACAAAAAAAAATTGATTACTTAAACCCACAAGTGCTTTTTACCACTAATATTCCTTTATATTGGATTTTTTTTTTTTTTTTTTTACAGAAAGGTCTTTATATTGGATTTTAGTACTTAGAAATGCAGCAATTTAGAGATTGGGTGAAAGGTTTAGCACTGGGAAACACTTTTTGATAGATAAATAGTACATTTTATATACAACTATATAGATCAGACCAAAATGAGGGAAAAATGAGGAGGAATGAGGGACAGAGGGGTATTGCTCCAAATCAGGGACAGTCCCAAGAAATCAGGGACAGTTGGGAGCTATGGCATTGCTGTGGACACAAGAGAATGCTTAAAGTGGAACTTCATTCTCTCAGTCAACGTTGACTATTTTTAATTTATAATGCTGCTAGATAGGAAACAATATCATATTTACTTGTTTTAAACTTTTTTTTTTACATTTCTTCATTTACTTCCTGGTTTCCAGGCCTAGGTTAAGGATGTCATACATCCCAGGAGTCTTCAGGAGGGGAGGAGGGGCTTTCATAGCCAAACACACTCTCCTGCCTGCATGTTTTTCAAAGTGATGTCTCAGCAAAATAAAGCATGGCGACATTGATAGATGGGTGAGTTTGCCTTAAATAATAAAAATGAACTAAATAGAATATTTGGTTTGTGGTGCTCAGATGCAGTGTAGTTCCACTTTAAATACATATTTTTAATTACCCCTGTATTCTTACATTTCAGAGATGTTTATTATTATTCTTTATTATTATGCAACAACAACTAATAACATATATATATATATATATATATATATATATATATATATATATATATATATATATATATATATATATATATATATATATATATATATATATATATATATATATATATATATATATATATATATTAATGAACAATACCTTGCAGACTTGTGTGGGATTCCGTTTATTTAGGAGGTTTGTTAGTGACTGCAATAAAATATAAAATTATTTAAATCAGCAGAACTCTTAAAGCCAATGTACAATTTAGTTTAAGAAATAAAATAAAGCCCATGGGGTAAAAAAGTTGGTACCTTCATCATATTCAAAGACCTGAAAGCCCCACAATCTGGTGCCCCTCTATACAGAATTGTCATTTCAAGTTAACAAGTTGGAGCCTGGCTGCAGCCACATTTAAACAGAGGCTAATTTTAGAAAATGATTTATACTTCATAGATAACTTCAAATAAACATAAGTTATAAATAGGGGTGCAACGGATTAAAAAACTCACGGTTCGGATCGTTCCTCGGATCAGAGTCACGGATCGGATCATTTTTCGGATCACCACCAAATATAGTTCCCACTGTAATATCCACATCTCCCCACTGTAATGTCCACATCTCCCCACTGTAATATCCACATCTCCCCCACTGTAATATCCACATCTCCCCACTGTAATATCCACATCTCCCCCACTGTAATATCCACATCTCCCCCACTGTATATACGATTGTCTGCTTGCTTAGTCTTACCACTACAGAATAGAACGGCACAAGCAGGCAGATCCACGAGCAGTTAAGGCGGGTGATGATGTCAGCGCGCCGCTCTAGGGGAGCTCACCTAGGCAGCCGCTGGGTGTACCAAGATGGCTGCCGCTCCGGAGCTAGGCCGAAGCCGCGGCCTTTCCTATGGCCGAGGCAGCGGGGCTCAATCCGTGGATCGCCTGCTGTGCCGATCCGAACATGGTGACCCGTTTGGATCATGGATCAATGACCATCCGTTGCACCACTAGTTATAAAGGAGAACAGACCTTGTTTAAAGAGGACCTTACAGTAAAATGCAAGGCTGGCTTACCCTGTTACTTCTCCCCGACAGCCGCTGTCCCATTTAATACCAGCGCAGATGGGTTGGGCTCCTCCTACAGAGCCTCAGAATTTGTGAATGAATGTACTACAAATCCTGTCACCACTGTGACAGACGGACTTGTTGTTCTTAAAGGGGAGTTCCAGCCAATATTTATGTTTATTAAAAGTCAGCAGCTACAAAAAGTGTAGCTGCTGGCTTTTAATAAACAGACACTTACCTGCTCCAGCGTTCCAGCGACGCGCCGGCCGGGGCTCCGCTCCTCTCCTCTCCCCCCCTCCCCGGCCGGCGTCTTCATTGTCACTGTGGGCACCCGGCCGTGACAGCTTTCGGCTTCACGGCCAGGCAACCACTGCACATGCGCGAGCGGCACTGCGCATTTTTGAGCCGCGCGCGCCATCCGATTGGACAGGCGCTCGCCTACAGGGAGGGGCTGTGAAAAGGCGATTAAGCTAATCGCCTTTCCAGCCCCTCGGCGGAAGGAGGAAGTGGGACAGGAAGTCCCCTTCTCCTAAAGCCCCCACTCCCCCCCAAACAAATTATTGGCATGTAAGGGGGTGAGGAGTGGGATAAGCGGAAGTTCCATTTTTGGGTGGAACTCCGCTTTAATGAACTACAAGTGCTGTAATTGACACTTCCTCCAGCTCTCCAACTGACAGCCCGTACAGAGGTATGGGCAAAGAGCTGGAAGAAATATTTTCAGGAACCTACCATTGCACCCACGATCCACTGATTGCGGGTGCAATGGTTTACAGACTCCAATACAAAAAATTATAAATGCACATTTGTTTTCTGCAAAAGTTTGTGCATTTTTTTTTTCAAAGGTAACCCTAGCCTTTAAATCCTATAGTCTAAGCTTTAAGGTAACCAATTATCTGTGTAAAAGCTCACAGATAGTGATAGCGGCCAATTAAACAGTTAACACTTCCTTTTTATATGCTTCAATTGGAATTTGAATTGCTGCATTCATTAGGCAAACAAAAAACACAAATAAATAAAAAATGTATGCATACCGCAACAATCTTTGTTATACAGGTAGCCTGTAAAATAAAGTAGTGTTAGTAAGGGCTAGAAATCATTATTCAAGTCTAAGTGAACTTTTAGTTTAAATTAGCTAAATATAATTCAGGTGCATGAACGCAAAAGGTATTCATGTCTTAAGCCTCATACACACGATCAGATATCTGTTAGAATCGAATCCGATGGATTTTTTCATCAGATATCTGATGAAGCTGACTTTCATCAGTCTTCCCTACACACCATCAGTCAAAAATCCGACCGTGCCAAAACGCGGTGACGTAAAACACTACGACGTGCGAGCATGCGTCGGCTTGATTCTGAGCATGCATGAATTTTTGACCGATGGACTTCCACACAGACGATCGTTTTTTTCTATCGGTCTGTTTTCATCGGACAAACTAATCGTGTGTACAGGGCTTAACAGTTTGTTTCTTTAAAAATCAGCCGCAGCCTGAGGAGAAAATCCTGTCATGCCAGCATCTTCCAGAGTGGAACCCTTGCTCTCTGTGGGTAGTCAGAGCCAGTGCTCTCCAATCAGCAGGGAGTATGAGCTCTGCTGATTGCACAGCTACAGGTCTGACTCGGTAGGGTGCATGTCGGACCTCTGCAATGAGACCACTGCTTCTCCACAGAGAGCAAGAGTCCCTCTTGCAGCTGATAGCAGGGGATGAGATTTTCTGCTTTAATCTGTGCCTGCTTTATAATGAAAACAAACATTGTATTGATGCACTTAGTTTGTATTTAGCAGATTTAAAATTGGTTTAATTGGGCTTTAAATGCTGATAAAATAATTGAAACATGAATACTGTAAAAAAAATAAAAAAATCCTAGAAATGGTCTGTAGCTATTGCAACAATGTTATATCTATATTTGTTAGTCCAGTTGTGTTATGAAGAGTATTTCATACCTGTGCGTTCCAAATCTTTAAATTTGATATCACCTGTAATTTCCCCTCCTGACAGGCCATGCAGGGTGTCAGGAAAATGTAATATAAGCAGTTCAAACAGTTGCTCTACTACTATTCTGGACAGTACCAGGAGACGGCTCTCTGGTAAGGTGAGGATGCTAAAGTGTGCCCCTGCCAAGCTGAGGTTGAGCCTGCACATCCACATATGCAGTTACTAGCACAGTATGGCACATTAGTGCCATTCACTGGCAGAGGAGCACCGCTGATTACATGGGCAGAGACGTACTCTCCCAGTATAATCTGCATGTCTGGGCTGTAATTATGGGAAATGCAGAGGCAGGGAAGGATCCTTTCCCAGCAGGGCACCCAAGGTGAGTTCCTTCTAGGTCTCTGCCTTGGCCCCAACCCTGACTCTGGAACTAGACAGCTCTGCAGTTTCCAAATCTTAAACAGAAACTGAAATTATTCATAGGTAAACAATTAAGGTAGACATGACAATTTTAGAAAAAGGTAATGCTAGTGTAGGTAGTATATAGATTTTTAGATAGCTCCAATTCAGCTTAAAATATTTAAAGCAGTGTACACAAAAATTACAGCAATGTACACGAAGCAATGACTGATCTGAAAAGGGTATTATATTTAAATTGAATCGGTTGTTTAAACTTCTACATTTATGAATTTTAGTTATTAAATTAGAACAATAGCCTAAAAAAATTGCAAACAGGCAGGATTTTTAATGCATGTCTCTTCTGCATTACCATTCCATTGCCTGCCTGTATGCATGCACATGCTGAGATGACAGCAGTGCTGAGATTACTGAACTTCTGTGCATGCATGGGAGTGACAACATCTCGGCCAATGCAAACAGCCGGAGATCGATACCCAGAAACCTCTGGGCTGAAGATGACAGGAAGCTGGTGTCTTGTCGATCTAGTTGCCCTATCGATATGGTTCCATGCTTGACTGCGCAGGCGCAGACGAAGCCCAAGGAAATCTCCGAACCTCGGGCGGCATCCAGGCTCATTCCTTAACATCCCCGTGGATTGGAGGATGTTAAAAAAAGAGCCAGGAGGCCGAGCGAGCGCAGCGAGCCGTCTGAACGAAGCGAGGACGTGAGGCCGACTGGCCACTTACAGCAAATTCCACGTCGCCCTGGACCTTTTGCTACAGCTGCTCAGGTTCGGTGATTTCCGTTGGCTCGGATTGCACCTGCGCAGTCAAGACAGGAAACATATCGATAGGAGAAACCATATTGTCAGATCAACTCCGGAGATTACAGCGCTGGAGAACAGGTGATTATAGTTCCGCTTTAAATCTGTTGTTTGAATGTGTTTTACAATGACTAATATTCAGACATTATAATTGGTGAATGCAATATCTTTGTAAATATAGCAGTTAAGAGGAACAGCACTAGTGCTACCACAGTAACTAATCGACAAGACTGTATATAGGAATAACAATGCTGATTTATGCCTAATTATATATTTTTAGTCTGAAGAAAAGCATTAATTACAGGTGAAAATTAGAAAGATTTAAGATACTGTTAGAGATCTTACCGAATCGCATAATAACGAGAGTACATCTTTTAATCCCAAACTATCCTAAAATAGAAAGAAGATACATATTTTTTACTTTGTATTTTTTAATGAATAAGTCAAGCTTCAAACCTTTCAAAGCCATTGTTGCTCAATGTATGGAGAATTAGATCCTAAATACCTCTTTCCATAACAGCTTGGAACACTTAAAGTACAACTAAAGGCATTATTTTTTGGAGTGGAGTAGAGTGGGAAAAGAACACCTATTAGGTTTTTATTGCAATCTGTGCCCTCGTTCAAGAGATTCACCCTCTCTATTTGTCCTGTTTATCATTATCATCGCATAAGAAAGTCAACAAAGTCCCAAATGTTGTGTTGTCCCAAGAAAAGTAATAGAGGGGAACATTTCCAATGGGGAACGCCAAGAAGTTCCCTTAAATTTGTGGGGGTTATCTCTCACTTCCTGTTTTGGCTATGGGACATGAAGTGAAGGTAAATGTCCCCAATAGGACAGAGATGGCAAAAAAATAAACTGACATGGGTTATAACCTTCCCTTACTCTATCCAAAGTGAGAAATATACTTCTATTTAAAAGAGGACTGCACACTAAAAGACAGTGGGGTTGATTTACTAAAACTGGAGAGAGCAAAATTTGGTGCAGCTCTACATAGAAACCATTACCTTCCATTTTTTTTGTGTCAAAGCTTTATTGAACAAGCTGAAGTTGGAAGCTGATTGGTTACCATGCACAGCTGCACCAGTTTTTCCACTCAGTTTTAGTAAATCAACCCCAAAGTCTGCTTATATGGCAACCCTCATGACTAGAAAATAATAATCACCTTTCTGCATTGGATTTTGGCTGATGCTTACTACCTGTGGCTGATGTCCATCACAAGAACAAGCTTTTAGCACTTTTCAGAAGTGCATTCTTGCATTATTTGGGATACTCGCTTTTTCCAGGATTCTACAAAAACTTCTAGATATGTCACCCTCGCCTAGGTGAGCCCACCAGAAGCTGGAGAGTAAGATATATACTGTATTTTAATGTTATAGGCTTCATACACACTGGTCCTCAAAAAAATCCACTTTTACAGGCATTTGGCTTTTTTTTCAGCCTGTAAAAGCACCTCTATGTTAGCCTATGTGTCCATGCACACATAGGCATTTGTAGGTGTATTAGAAGAGGACCATATACAAGCTGAAAAAACAAAAAACATCAAAAGCACGTTAGGGAAAGGACCCGAAGGGCAGAAAAAACGCTTGATGTGCCTAAATGCATTTAAAGGCGCCTAAATGCTTGATGCATTTAGGAGCGTTTAGGGGTTTATACATTTGAATGACCAGAATAGAATAATATTAACCATAATAATAATAATAATAATAATCCATTAACCCTCAAAAGATTGATGCTCCTAAATCCCTACGTAATACACGGCTGCTTTAGGCACGTTTTCTAAGACGCTTTTCTCCTGCCAGTAGAAATAGCATTTACAGGGACTAAATAAACACCCTCTGTGCATGAGGCCCTACTTTCAATGTCTTTTTTATTTTATTTTATTTACAGCTTTTCTGCTAATTTTGTAATTAGGCAATGAGGTCGCCACATAAGCAGATCTTGCTCTCACTGTACATTGTACATGGAGCAGCGCAAGTCTGTGGTGAACATTGCACTGGCATAGTCAGTATAGGGGGTTCTGGTGTTATCTAGGAGTATATGGGGGGTCTGATGTTATCTAGGAGTATAGGGGGGTTTGGTGTTATCTAGGAGTATAGGGGGTGTTCTGGTGTTATCTAGGAGCATAGGGGGGTCTGGTGTTATCTACGAGTATAGGGGGTTCTGGTGTATCTAGTAGTATAGGTGGGGAGTCCGGTTTTATCTAGGAGTATAGAGGTGCGGTCTGTTGTTATCTAGGAGTATAGGGGGTTCTGGTGTTATCTAGGAGTATGGTGGGGGTGGGCGGTCTGGTGTCATCTAAGAGTATGGGGGGGTCTGGTGTTATATTGGAGTATATGGCGTTCTGGTGTTATCTAGGAGTATGAGGGGGGGGGGTTCCGGTGTTATCTAGGAGTATGGGGGGGGGTCTGGTGTTATCTAGGAGTATAGGGGGTTCTGGTGTTATCTAGGAGTATGGAGGGGTGGTCTGGTGTTATCTCGGAGTCTAGGGGGTTCTGGTGTTATCTAGGAGTATAGGGGTGGTCTGGTGTTATCTAGGAGTATGGGGGGGGAGGGGTCTGGTGTTATCTAGGAGTATAGGGGTTGTTGGTGTTAGCTAGGCGTATAGGGGGTCCTGGTGTAATCTAGAAGTGTAGGGGGGTCTGGTGTTATCTAGGCGTATAGGGGGTTCTAATGTTATCTAGGAGTATAAGGGGTTCTGGTGTTATCTAGGAGTATGGGGGGGGGGGCGGTCTGGTGTTATCTAAGAGTATGGGGGGGTCTGGTGTTATCTAGGAGTATAGGGCGTTCTGGTGTTATCTAGGAGTATGGGGTTTCTAGTGTTATCTAAGAGTATAGGGGGTTCTGGTGTTATCTAGGAGTATAGGGGGTTCTGGTGTTATCTAGGAGTATAGGGGATATGTGTTTGTGAGACTCTTGGTAGAGCAACAGCAATCAAAGCATATTTTATAGGTACAATGAAGGTTTTGTTTAACCGTGCCTCTTTAGCCCCTACCACTGTGAACAGTTTGGTCGCACCCATTTTTTTGCTGTGGCGCGCATAGTGCGCTGTAGGTCACTATCTCCATAAAATGTCCCTCATTGGTGTTATCTGGGAGTTTAGGGTGGGGGGGGGGGTTGGTGTTATCTAGGAGTATTGGGGGGGGGGGGTCGGGTCTGGTTTTATCTAAGAGTATTAGGGGGGGGGTCTGGTGTTATCTAGGAGTATAGGGGGTTCTGGTGTAATCTAGGAGTATAGGGGGTATGTGTTTGTGAGACTCTTGCTTGAGCAACAGCAATCAAAGCATATTTTATAGGACGATGAAGGTTTAACCGTGCCTCTTTAGCCCCTACCGCTGTTAACAGTTTGGTCGCACTGTAGGTCACTATCTCCATAAAATGTCCCTCATTCTCAAGTTTTAAAGTTGGGAGTTATGTGTAAGTGTTTCACCAAAATCTAGCATTATATTTGCATAATACATGCTTGAATTTTTTTATTTATTTTTTGAACACACTGATTAAAACCTACTGCTTGCTCACTCCTTCTGTTTGACATAATGGGGTTACTTTATTAAAGGCAAATAGACTGTTCATATAACAAGGGAATTTTTCCTTAACTTTATGATTTCACTTTGCAAAGAATTCCTATTAAATACTGTACGTGCAAGAAAAATAAAGAATACAGTATTTCAGTTTGCGTATGATTAGATGATGGAAGTCATCAGAGCTTCGCCTTATTCAAGCTAAGAGAAAATTCCCTTGCATAGTTAAGTCTACTTGCTTTTCAGTGTGCAGACTGGGACAGGCAGCCTGCACACATTATTCCTTTTACTCACAAGGTCCTAAGGTCCTGTCATTCTTTTAAAGCCAAAAAATGTTTGGACCGTGTATAAGTCAGAGTGAGGTTTCTAATGTGAGCATATTAAAAGCAAGAAAAACCTCCCCATGTTTGTTAATAGATATGATATTCTGTAGGACCATCATGCAGGCTGAACTTTTCATTGTGCTTTTGTTGTTCTTGTTTTTAGCATCAATATAATAGACAGGAAAGTGCTTTTAGTTTATATTAGAGCCAATTAACACTCTTTTAATATCAGTAAACTTACCAAAGATGTGATAACAGTTTCTACAATAGGTTGTGCAGAGTCAGCAGTGACATCCACCAAATTTACCTAGAATGAGAAATAAATCATATATTATATGCATTTCCATTAAAGTCTTTGGGCACAAATTGGATAGAAGTTTCCTTGAACTAGTACAGGAACCTTTTAAAAAATCAGAGCAACTTCTGTAGTGCTTATTATGAAAGCTCTCATTGACTAAAATGGGATTTCACATGTCAAGTGACTTGGGGTCTCACAAGTCGGATCCAAAGTTGCAGCTACGTGAACAGAGCCTTAGTGGGATTCAAATATAGGCAGTCATCATGAGAAGTGATAATATTTTTGGATAAATTGGTATGTGTATTTTTACACCATTGTATGGATACCATTGAAGGTATTTGTTTTGGTATATCAGAAAGGCATCCAATCATCACTGAAGAAGAGATACATTAATACATCTAGAATCATGCTGGAGGGATAATGCCCAAGCAAACTATCTGCTGAATATCAAACCATCTAAAGGGATATGTAACCTTGCCAAACTGCATACTGATGAGTACAATAATGGATCTTGGCCCAAATATGATCATGTGTGTTTTTAACAAGGCTATGTCTTTTAAGAGTATTGTAATAAAATGTATATATATATATATATATATATATATATATATATATATATATATATATATATATATATATATATATATATATAATGGTTGTGCTTTTTTCTTTTTTGGTTACCTTCAAAATCCCATAAGAGGGTCTTTTTTTATGCTTTTAAATTGTATGTAAACTCTAGCATTCAACTTCTTTTATATGGTCTGTTAAATATACAATTGAATGTATTTAGTTATATCTGTTTGATATACTGTATACAATAAAATAACAATAGATCTCCCAGCAGCCAACATTAATAGACCCTCCAGCAGCAAACAACCATAGACCCCTCCCTCGGCAGTAAATCCCTCTCAGCAACATAAGACCCACCAGCAATAATAGATCCACCACCAGCAATGACAGACCCCCAGCGACAATGGATCTCTGAGTAGCCAGCAACAACAGACCTCCCTGAACACTCCACCATCCCTTACCACTACATACATTCAGTGTTGGAGGTGACAGAACTGCGTTCCCCGCGTTCCCGCTGAAAAAACTTTGCTCCTATGTTATGGAGATAAAGCGATGTAGAGGTGCTCTGTAGTCTTATCCTAGGGTGACAACACTGCTCCTCCGTAGATGCACTACGTTGGGTGAGTGTTGTGAGCCTAAGACAGGAAGTGTGTTACTGGCAAGACACCAGGTGAAAATAAAGAGGAAAAAAGCCTGAATAAAAAGCATACACCCATAATACATTAAAGGGGTTGTAAACCCTTGTTTTTTGTTAAATAACAAACATATCATACTTACCTCCACTGTGCAGTTCGTTTTGCACAGAGTGATCTTGGTCTGGTTTTCTGGTATCCCCCAACAGTGCTCGCGGGTCCTCCCCACATCGGAAAACCCCCTAGGAGAAGCATTCTCCCTGGGGGTTACCATGCGGGCGTGCTCTGGAGTCCAGAATTTGCACGCATACACACAGAATGCCGGACTCGCCCCCGCCCCCCGCATCATTGGATTTGATTGACAGCAGCGGGAGCCAATAGCTGCACTGCTATCAATCTATCCAATCAAGAGCCGAGACACGGGTCAGAGAGGGTGTGCATGTCTCCGGCGTGGGAACAAACAGACTCGAACTAACACAAGGGTTTACAACCCCTTTAATCACTGTGTATGGAAACCACCTCTGAAAATTGTCAATGCAAAGTGCTAGTGTGTAAACTTACTTCACCAAGCCCGAGGATTTTGCGGAGATCACAGCCATCCTGTTGGGTAATAAGAAATCAGATCACATTACTGCGGTTTAAACAAAAAGTTCCTTCTGATTATATACAGGATGTGATAGGGACAGTGAGCTGCATCATTCACATAAAGGGTCACCTGCAGAGGAAATGTAATATAGCCATTTAATCAGATGTAATGCTGCTCTGTGAGGGGCATTATATGTAGTATAACATATGAGTCTAATAAATGGCGACACGCCAGTTTCCCTGTTATTTACAAAGATTCTTTGGACAAGATTAGCACCAGCCAATAAAAATTCTGATTTAGCTGAAGCACCAATTTAATGGAAGATCATTTTATAGTAAATAAAAGCAAGCATGCTGTGACAGCCATAATGGTAAATTAGGCTCTAAATGTTACAGTTACCGGTATTTCTTGTGATGATCAGAATGTATTATTGGACATATTTGTATCCTGAGTATTAGCTAGTCTGGCTGCATATTCTAGGACACAACTAGCCTATACTGAGGGTCAGAGGGAAACTATAATGGTGTTGGGTCAAAAAAATGTATTTCTTTATTTTTTAACCACTTAAGCCCCAGACCAATATGCTGCTAAATGCCCAGAGGCGTTTTTACAATTCGGCACTGCGTCGCTTTAACAGACAATTGCGCGGTCGTGCGACGTGGCTCCTAAACAAAATTCACGTCCCTTTCTTCCCATAAATAGAGCTTTCTTTTGATGGTATTTGATTGCCTCTATGATTTTTATTTTTTGCGCTATAAACAAAAATAGAGCGAAATTTTTGAAAAAAAATCAATATTTTTTACTTTTTCTTATAATAAAAATTGAAAAAACTAAATTTTAGTCAAACATTTAGGCCAAAATGTATTCAGCCACAGGTCTTTAGTAAAAAAAATCGCAATAAAAAAAAATTAGCTTCCTAGCGGCAACAGTGACACTAATACAGCGATCAGAAAAATGATCGCTTAGTGACACTGGCAATAGGGAGTGAAAGGGTTAACTAGGGCGGTGATCAAGGGGTTAAAACTTTATTAGGGGGGGTACGGGGCTACCCTGGACCTAACACTAACTGGCTGTCACACTAACTGTCACACTGACACTAAATGCAGTGATCAGTACATATATGATCACTGCATTCAGTGACAGTGTGACAGGGGGGTGGGTGATCGGAAGGGGTTAAATGTGCCTATGTGTACTGGTGTCAGTGTAGTGTTAGGTGCGACTTACTGTGACTCTTCTCTCATCTCGGCGGTTTGAAAATACCGCCGAGATGAGAGCTGCATCACTTCCTTTGCCTGTGTTTACATTTTACAGGCAGAGGAAGTGACGCGGCGGTGGCTCACAGGATTGGCTGGAAGCGATCACGTGGGGGCGGACAGAAACGAACAGCCGTCCCCTCGAGTCGGATCGCTCCTGGAGGTAAGCCGCCCGCCGCACGCAGCGGAGGGGGTCCCGATCGGACCCCCGACCCGCTAGAAGGCAGGGACGTGTATATATACGCCCATCTGCCTGTACGTGCCATTCTGTGGACGTAAATAGTCGTGCGGCGGGCGTTAAGTGGTTAAAGTGTACATATAGATACAACTTTTGTTGTAATACCATCAAATAAAATTTGGCATTAGGGTCAATGAAATGTATAAAATATGCACTGTAGTTAAACAAAACACAGGCTTGTCTTACCACCACATTTCCATACTCTTTTACAAATGTTACGATTTTTGCAGCCTTGTCCTCTGATGACTGTGGAAGTAAAATGCAATCAGTTAAACATGCAGGAGAGGAATTCTGCTTATGATGCAATCTTATTAGAAAATGTATATAATATAACCTATAGCACCACAACACTGTAGTACTTGTTCATTTCTATTTTGTCATATCTAATATATTAAGGCAAATATGTACTGGGAGAAATATGTGGACTACCATTGCTAAATCTTCCAAAAATGCCATGCTGATCTAGTGAATTGAGTTCTGAATTCACTTTGACTTTACTTGCTGCATACTTGTTCTGGGTCATTAACTTAATAAAATAAAACAAGAGGTAAACAAACAAGTAGCATATTTAGGATAGGTCAGCAATGACAGCCCCATATTTTCTTCAGTAGAAGCTTACTGTAATGCAGGCAAAACAAATTTTCTTGAAAATCAGAAATTTTGTGCGTTTTGATTTCGAAAATTCGGCCAACCAAGCCTCCAATTTCGCCTTATGTTGCTACAGAAAATGAATTTTGTGGCTGGGAATCTTCTTTTCTTTCCAGGTCACATCTCACGCTCATTTCTTTTTCATTCATATTTCTCACACGATTCTCCCATCATTGATTAGAAATTTGTTTGTTTTTCAAAAAATTTCAACATCACTCAAATTCGATGGCCATGCGAAAATCGCACATTGCTGTGGCCCACAAATTTTGCGACATTAGAAGGCAAAATTCTCAATTGCGATATTTGAACGAAAATGAGTTTGGAATTTGACCTGTGTCAAATTACAGAATTTGTCTGACAGCATCAGGAGCCAGTGGCTCGCCGGAGCCACTGGCTCCTGATGCTGTCAATCAAATTCTGTAATGCGGAAGAGGTGGGCAGCGCTGAGCCACACTCACTTGCTATCAATCTGCCCAGTGGGAGGGAGAAAGGTGAGAGAGCCGCTGCTCTCATGCACAACACAGGATCGAAATCGGGCTCAGGTAAGTAAAGGAGGGGCTGAGGGGGATCATGCAGCCCAGAAGGCTTTTTATAGAATGCATTAGGGTAAACAAATGTAAGGCTTTAGAACCACTTTAAAATTGACTCTCCTTTGATACATATGGGCCAACTTCACCTGTGCCAATGCTATTAATATTTATTCAAAATGATTAATTTAAGCTCAAGCCGTGGGTCCAAATAGAAACAAATGTAACCCCTTTCCTTTTATTCTCCCTTCCATAGCTTGTACCCTGATCCCACCTCTATCTCTTCTCTCCCCACACATTCCTCTACTTCTTGGAACTTGTGATCACTTAAAGTGACACTAAATTCTATCTTAAAAAAAATAAAAAGTTCTATTCAAGCATGTATTCTTAACTCAAAAAGTACCGTCTATCTTTTGTTTTCTGCCTCCTCTAAGTCCCTAAAATGATTTTTGTTTGCTGTAATCTGATTTCCTGAGAACGTGGGAGCTCCATCCCTATGGGTTGGACAAGCAGAGATTAAAGGGCGGGGTTGGCTGTTCGGTGGTCACCTGAGCATGGATCCCCTGTGCACATGAGTACATGTATATATATTTGGAAGCGCACGCGAGAGAGGCACCACGGACCACCTAGGCTCTGAAGAAAGGGGTTCGCCCCAGAAACGCGTCAGCCGTTTGAGGGACGTCTGATCCTCTCATCATCAAGTCCCACCTGTAGGGGCCAGGAGAGCTAGTTTGTTTGTCAGAAAAGCGTATACCTATGCTAATTTTGTGAGTAGGACCATTGCTTTTATTCTATTTTTAATAAACATTTTTATTACGGTAATGCACTAGGTCGGTGCGCCCTCCTTTCTTTCCTTTTCTTTAGAGGGTAGTTCCGTACATTCTCCATGGTACCATTGTATGTAGGATCATAGCCAACCTTTCCCAAGATGTACTAGGGACTGTGGACTATGGATTTGTAGGGTGCATAGAGCATAGTACATGGCGGCAACTAACATGCCCTGCTCATTCTAAACAAACAGAAGTGAGAGGGAAAAGGAGGGGGCTCAGACGCTCATGGAGGACATTACAGGGTGGAGGAAAACGCAATAAGAAACAATTTCATGCAAAATAGATTACAGGTCCCTTAACCTCTTTATTCCTGAGTTAGGCTCAGGGTGAATTTTCAGTACCAAAAGCAGTAACCCCGAGCCACACTCGGGATCACATCGCAGGATCCATGTACAGCTTACTTACCTTGTCCCCAGGATCCTGCGCTGTCTCCCCGCTGTGTCTGCAAGCTGTGTTTCCGCTCGATGTATCACAGTGCCGAGCTCCGTTCCCTGCGAGCATTGCGACTTGGGGGAACTCAGTTCCACCACCTCTGGCTCAGACCCTTTGGTGCCTGCTCACCACAATCACTTGTAAACACAGAAGTCTGGTTTCTGTGTTTACAAGTGACAGCTTTGTAACCCCCTGAACTCTGAACTTGTATGTAATGCAATTCTGGTATTTAATGCCCCTTTAAGACCCTTCTACTGTTTGTGAAATCTAAACGGGTCGTGGTTGAGTTCCTGCACCTAATTTCTGAGAAAAAAAGCTCTGATTGCGACGCACGGGGACGAAGCCCGGCGCCAAATTCTAAAGTGAAAAACACAGAATACATACAGTACTGTAATCTTACAGATTACAGTACTGTATCAAATAGTTTCACATTCCCTTTGTCCCTAGTGGTTTGTCCAGTGCCCTGCATGTAGATTTATATTATAAATACTGTTCTTTCTGCCTGGAAATTTGAGAATGTCCATAGCAACCAAAAAGTGTCCCTTTACGTCAAAAGCGGTTTTAGAACCAGCTAGAAAACAGCGATAATAAATTAGAATCACTTGCAGATAGTGATTTGTGGGGAAATTCGTCATCAAACACTGAAAGTAATGACAGCAACAATTCTGCAACTGAGCAAATTTCTGTGTTTTTTATTTGATTACATTACTGAATAATTTTTATCATTATTATATTATTATTTGTTATAATTATTTATAGTTATTTATTATATTATAATTTATGATTTTGTGTTTCAAACTTTATCATACACTGGATGTCTACTAGACTCTTGTTTGGACAGATTTAAGTGAGTTATTTCTAATGCCTTGTACACACGATCGGAATTTTTGATGGATATTCCAACCGCGTGTGTGCCCCATCTGAGTTTTTCCATCGAAAATTCTGACGGACTTAGAAAGAGAACATGTTCTCTTTTTTTCCAATGAAAACAAATTCTATCGGAAATTCTGTTCGTCTGTATGGAACTCTGACGGAGAAAAAAACATGCATGCTCAGAATTAAGTCGACGCATGCTCGGAAGCATTGAACTTTTTTCTCGGCTCGTCATAGTGTGGTACGTCACCACGTTTTGGACGGTCAGAATTTGGTGTGACAGTGTGTATGCAAGACAGCTTGAATGGAATTCCGTCTGAAAAATCCGTCAGAGTTTATCTCAACGGAAATTCTGATCGTGTGTACAAGGCATAAGAATTACAGGTCTACAATATAAAACGCCAAATTTCCATGTGAAACAATTGTACCGCTTTCAGCATCAAAAATCTGACATAATCATACCACCAGGGAGGGTAAGCAGGGAATGTGTATGGGTTATTTGTAGAAAATAAGAATATCGTTTAGAGTGACTTTAAGCTCTACTGAGTGAAACATGTCAGAGGAGTAGCGGGATTGGTTTAATATTATTGAGTGCGACTTCCTTTCTTTAATTGTTATTAGTTACCCTATGAACATTCTTAGCACAGAAATTAATATTATTAAAACAATTTTTATCCATTTTAGTGCATTCTATTATATGACTTAAAAGATAACTTTTTTTATGTCTAATAATTACCGAGTCACTGTTATATACTGCGCATATAAAATCTATAAGATCTGTAGCGAAGTTTGGAGCCGCCTGTTCGGAAAAAAAAAGAGAAGCATTAATAAGTCATTGATTTTGCAATACAAAGTATCTACCAACATTTTACAGCAGAGATCCACATATTTGTTTAGTTTGGGGGCCGTTGAACAATGAAGGGAACTGTACTGGAGAAGTATTGAGGCTGACAATGATAACCTCTCCTTCTGAGGTACCAGTTCCCTCACTGTCATGGCCATCCAGTGGCTTCACTACTTTATAAATCCCTGACTTAGAGCAGTATACAGATAAAGGACCAGGCACGATACTTTATAAAAAGGGCAGAGAGAAATACTCACCTGTGACCAGCGTCGCTCCCTCACGGGCCGGATGAGTGAGATATTGTAACTCATGCTGATGGAAACAATGCAGAATCTCCCTCACCGGTGATGAAGTATTGCTTCTTCATCTGCCCAGTGAGCAATGCCATGGAAACAGTTAAATGTTTCTCTCTGTCCTTTCCAGGATTCCTGTCACCAAAGAGTGGGGGGGCTGGGGGGCTGCGGGCATGAAGTGCCACCTCCCTGAAATTTGTTGGTTGGGATGTCTGGTATAACTGTAACTATAATAAATATATATCACTAGGACAGTGGCAGGATTTTTGTCAGGGACAGGGTTTGTTTCACTAGGATGGTGGCAGGGTCTGTCACTAGGATGGTGACAGGGTCTGTCACTAGGATGGTGGCAGGATTTTTGTCACTAGGATGGTGGCAGGATTTTTGTCACTAGGATGGTGGCAGCATTTGTGTCACTAGGATGGTGGCAGGATTTGTGTCACTAGGATGGTGGCAGGATTTGTGTCACTAGGATGGTGGCAGGATTTGTGTCACTAGGATGGTGGCAGGGTCTGTGTCACTGACACCAGAATAATGAGGTAGAAAAGGCATATGCTGAAGGACTGAACCAAATATTTGTGTATATAATGTGCTCAAATAAATTGATACACGAATAAGACAAGACAAAAAAAGTTTACCTCAACAATCTTCCCAAGACAATTAAGTCCTACTATATTTCCTTGTGATCCTGATGCTGAGTCTGATCCTTGAGCTTTTGTTTCTACAATGAAAAGACAAATACATATTAGACGACAATCCTCATCCATCATAGCAATACTTTCACCGTAGCTCTTGTTTTCACATATTGTTCAAGTCCATGTATAATAACTTTCCAATTACTGAACCCTTTATAATAAAATGCAATGTGTTTTTATACTGCTGGCTTGATTTTTAGAAGTCCATTTATCTAAAGAGGCAGCAAGAAAGGGGACTGGAGGACCTCAGATTTGAGGAACGACTGCAAACATCAAAGCGGTTGTAAAATCAAAAACATTTATTTTTTTTATAATTCTGTTTATTGTAAATTGTTAATATGCGACACGGTCTGCCCCTATTCTGTGTGTGCCTTCATAGCAAGTCGTATGCTATGGGGGCTCATCTGCCGGCATGCTACCAAGCTGGGCTGTTTGCATCCATAGACATGCACATGGCTGTTTGACCCCGCCCAGCTCCCTCCTCACATAATTTGACTGACAGCAGCAGAAGCCAATAATTCCTGGTGCTGCCTGATTCTGATGCTGTGAGAAAAGAAAGAGGGGCGACAAGAGCTGCACACAGCACTCACAGCACTCCATTGATGTAGGACTCAAGGAAGAGGGAAAAGCAGCTAGTAGAATTTTTTTTTTTTTACAGTAATGCATTCTTTTGACCTTAGAGCCACTTTAAACTTATTTTCCATGGAGAAGAGATACTTAAGAGGGGATATAATCTCAATATACAAATATCTGAAAGGTGATTCCAGCTTAGGGAGAAAACTATTTAGCCTTAGGTTTCTTAAGAAGACCCGCGGGCAGTCAATGAAGTTGGACTAGAAATAGTTTATCCTTAAACTGTGTAGGGGGGTTCTTTACCGTGCAAGTAGTAAGGATGTGGAGGTCTCTTCCAAAGTTGGTGGTGTCAACGGGGAGTGTTGATAATTTAAAAAAACTTTTAGATGTGTTAATTAGGGAACACAATACTGTATACAGGGGTAACTATGTGCTAGCATTTTGTGTTAGGAAAAAGAAAGTAACATTTATAAATGATAGATTAACCCTTTATTATACCTTTTTATGGGCACAGATTAATGGGGATGGCCTTTTGTATAGGCTAAATCATGCTAATGCAAATGTGAAAAACAATGCTATTAAACTGGGATTGATTTACTGAAGGTGTAAAGGATGTTAATATTTCAAAAATGTTAGTAAATCAGGTGAGCCTGTGTTCCCTTTCAAAATGCAATCATGTGAAAAGGTAAAAAAAAAATTTTTTGGGCTAGCACATGATTGATTGGTAGATTGAAGTGAACACTGGTTCTTCCTATTTGCTAAACCTGGTGAACATACACTAAGTAAACAGCCACTATCCTTTATTAAAGCAACTCCATAGTTTGCATTCAAAATACAGCCTGCAGAGAGCGGGGACATGGCTGCTTGGCTGTGAGCAGTAGGGAATCTTGATACAGAAAGTACTTAGCAGCAGCTTTCTTAATTTGTTTGGCTGTTGTTGTTGTCCACAGGTTTCAGTAGGTAGCAAGCAGTGGCGGAACTACCGCCATAGCAACCCACGCGGGCGCTATGGGGCCCGCAGCCGAGTGGGGCCCGGTGAGCAGGGCAAGGCAATGAGGTTTCTTTTTTTTCACCGCCGCCGCCGCCGCCGCCGCCGCCGAGTGTCTAGTGCGGCTCTTTTGTACAGCTTTGCTGAGTGCGGCAGCGGAGGAAAAGAGCACGCCGCGCTGTGATAAATATCCCGCCCTCCTCCTCCTAGCTCGTGAAGACTAGCTCGTGTGATAGAGCCAGTGTGCTGTCTGTCACACAAGCTGGTCTAGAGGAGGAGGGCGGGACAATTATCAGCGCGCCAGAACCCAGATGACCGCCGTGAGACGTGAGTAACAGCACAGGCTGATTGAGGGGGACCTGATGTTTTTTTGATACTGATGGGGGGGGGGGGGGGGGGCTGGCTTGGCTTGCAATTTTTTTTTAATGATGATGGGGATGGGGGGGGGGTGTGGCTTGCAAGCATACGATTTCACTCCCTGAACAAGGGCGCCCGAACGTCCCTGCTACCAGCTGCTTGTGATGACCTTACACACAGCCCTAATGCTGTGATGCCACCTACTGTCTGCTGTCATCATCATGCTTCTCGTCATCCCCCTGTTCCTGGCATCCCAGTGGGATGCCAGGAACAGGGGGATGACGAGGAGCACGATGATCCCACCATCTTACCTCTGAGGCTGTCATACATGTTATCACCCCTGTCATCTCCATCCTCCCTGTCTTCTTCCTGCCACCCACCCTTGTCAGCTTCCTACCACCCACACTTGTCAGCT
The DNA here is from genome assembly GCF_905171775.1 of Rana temporaria. Lineage (NCBI taxonomy): Eukaryota > Metazoa > Chordata > Amphibia > Anura > Ranidae > Rana > Rana temporaria. Next base: position 127,668,736 of record NC_053495.1, on the reverse strand, counting down.
CCCTACCACCCACCCCTGTCATCTCCATCCTCCACGTCACCTCCCTACCGCCCACCCCTGTCATCTCCATCCTCCACGTCACCTCCCTACCGCCCACCCCTGTCATCTCCGTCACCTCCCTACCACCCACCCCTGTCATCTCCATCCTCTCCGTCACCTCCCTACCACCCACCCCTGTCATCTCCATCCTCCCCGTCACCTCCCTACCACCCACCCCTGTCATCTCCATCCTCCCCGTCACCTCCCTACCACCCACCCCTGTCATCTCCATCCTCCCCGTCACCTCCCTACCACCCACCCCTGTCATCTCCATCCTCCCCGTCACCTCCCTACCACCCACCCCTGTCATCTCCATCCTCCCTGTCTTCTTCCTGCCACCCACCCTTGTCAGCTTCCTACCACCCACCCTTGTCAGCTTCCTACCACCCACACTTGTCAGCTCCCTACCACCCACCCCTGTCATCTTCCTACCACCCCCTGTAATCTTCATACCACCCCACCCCCTTAAATTTACTGGTGCACATTACATATGATGGATGCAGGGACATTTTCTTTGGGGGGGGGGACGGACGCACATAGCTGGTCTTGCCTAGGGCGCCAAATTGCCTAGCACCGGCCATGCCTGCACTGAGGGGCAAATTTCCGCCAGCCCGCTCCACTGTGAGACAAATTGTTGCCAGCCCGTTCTGCCCGCCCCGCGCTCCACTGTGAGGCAAATTGACGCCCACCTGCCAGCCAGCCCGCTCCACCTGTTCTGCCAGCACGCTCCATTCACCTGGGCGTTGCGGGCAGGACAGGAGAACATTCAGCGGGTGAGCGGGCTTTCTTGCCAATCAGCGGGCGGGGGAGCAGAGAGATGACATCATCTGCATCATTGCAGATCTGTCCCCACTGTGCGGGCAGCAGAGAGATTACATTATCTCTCTGCTGCCTGCCTTTACTCTGGGACACAGCAAGTGGCAATCCGCAATGTGTGGCAGGTGATGTGGCAAGTGACAATCTGCTACGTGTGGCAGGTGACGTTGTGGCAAGTGACAATGTGTGACAGGTGGCGTCGTGGCAAGTGACAATCTGCATTGTGTGGCAGGTGGCAAGTGACAATCCTCAATGTGTGACATCGTGGCAAGTAACAATCTGCAATGTGTGGCAGGTGGCAAGTGACAATCCTCAATGTGTGACATCGTGGCAAGTGACAATCTGCAATGTGTGGCAGGTGGCAAGTGATAATCCTCAATGTGTGACATTGTGGCAAGTAACAATCTGCAATGTGTGGCAGGTGACAACCCGCATCTGGTGACGCGGCAAGTGACAATCCGCATCTGAAGGCAGGTGACGTTGGCAAGTGACACGCTCGGGGCTCCTACTGATTCTGCAATATGGTGAGTTGAACTATTTTATATAACAATGTAATAATAGAAATTATGCACTTCAAGCATTTTTATTATTATTATTTTTTTTTACTAGTAATGGCAGTGATCTGTTTTTTTTTTGTGAGACTGCGACATTGCGGTGGACAGGTCAGAAACTTTTGACACATTTTTGGGACCATTCACATTTATACAGCGATCTGTGCTATTAAAATGCACTGATTAATGTGTAAATGTCACTGTCAGGGAAGGGATTAAATGTGTTCCCTGGGAGGTGTTTCTAACTGGGGGGGTGGGACTGACTGGAGGAGGAGAGAGATCTCTGTTCCTAATCACTAGGATAGAGCCATGACAGGTCCGCTTTATACTCCTACATACATGTATAGAGCCATGACAGGTCCTCATTATACTTCTATATACACGTATAATGCCATGACAGGTCCTCTTTATACTCCTATACATGTATAGAGCCATGACAGGTCCTCTTTAGTTATAATGATATCAAATAAAGGATGTGGGGCATTTTGGTGGGCGTGATTTTTTTTTCTGGGGGGGGGCCCATACAACATTTTGCTATGGGGCCCTGTGATTTCTAGTTACGCCCCTGGTAGCAAGGTATAGAACAAATGTAATGCTAACAAACTAATAAATGTAGTGTAATTGTAAAAGCTGTACTGAATGTTGCCTCCTGCTACCCTGCTGTTCTAGCCTTATCCAATTAGTGTCTTGTGGAAATAGAAGCCATGTTTATAGTGCCTCAATATACATGAGTAATGCATCACTAAAAAATGTAGCACCAAGAAGTAGATCTAACCTTTCTATTTCACTTAACTGACAAATAAAAGCGAATGGCTTACCCCAAAAGCTGTGACTAGCCAGCAGAAAGAAGGTGAAGATGAAGGTCTTCATTGTTCAGGTTCTTTTGGTCAACCTCAAGGTACTGTACCTAGGTGTAGCTCCTCTTTTTATATCATTGAAGATGATGACATCATCAAAAATATGGAACAAAATCAAGGACTTTAAAGGTCTTCACATGACAGTAATTTTTAATCCTAAAGGGCAAATGATTAAAATAAATATTGGATGAAGTTAAAAAAACAGTATGTGATTGCCAATTTTTTTCCTCATCATAAACTGAGAATAATGTGCCAAAGTACCATTTTGCAATTTTGGCACCAGGTCCTGCTTTTGTAACATGTCCAATTATGATCAACACTTGTTGAGCTTGTGATAGGGACATTGGGCCAGATTCACGTAGAGCGGCGCATATATAGACCGGCGTAGCGCATCTCTGTTACGTTACGCTGGCTCAATTTCGTGACGCAAGTACCGTATCCACAGAGTATTTGCGCCCAAATTTGCGCCAGCGTAACGTAAATTCCGAGTCGTAAGGTGGGGTAATTGAAAGTGGGAAGGAAGTGGGCGTGCTCCATTGAAATGAGCCGTGACCCCATGCAAATGAAGGGCCGGCCGGACTGCGCGTGCGCGCATGATTCTGCACCTCACTGCGCATGCTCAGAACTCGGCCCGGCGCAATCAGTGAGATAGGAACTAGGCCCGGCGTACTTAGTGAGATACGCCCTGTGTATAAAAAGGCCCAGACAAACGCCCTTCCATTGCAAAAGTACATCCATGTGTTTCCCTTCCTGAAGCAAGGTGCTTTTGTTCTGTTGTCTGTGGCTGTGTGTTGGTTTGTGTAGGAGTGTTATAGGAAAGATTTATTGGAGTAGGAGATTGTATTAGCTGTTTGTTTTTTCTGAGTGTTTTTTGGTGTCTGTATTAGCTGTCTGTTTGTGCTGTCTGATTTTGGTGTCTGGTTTTTGCTGTCTGTTTTTGTGTCTGTCTGGTGCTGAGTGTTTGGTGGCGATATGGCACCAAAGAGGAGGAAGATAAACTTCTCTGTCCTTGAGAAGGAGATCCTTGCCAGGGCCATCACCCGAAATGGGCGTTTTTTGCATGGCCCTGAGAGCCGGGACACCACCCCGGCCAGGAAGAAGCAGATCCTCCAGGAGATAGTTGATGATATCAATGCCTTGGGGGGGGGGGGGGACGAGGACCGTCAGTGGTATCTCCAAAAAGATTAATGATCTGAGGAGCGTGGTCCGTGATAAGCTGGCCAAGCTTACAGCACATTCCATGGGCACTGGAGGGGGACCACCTTGCACCATCAGGCTGACTGATGAGGAGCGTGCGGTGGCCCGGTGCTTCAACAGGCAGCAAGTGGTGGGCCTGCCTGGCTTTGACTCCGAGGAGGCCGTGAGGACAGGTAAGTTTTTTTTTGAAAATTCTAGATTCACACTGAAGGCATCAAAACTATGAATTAACACATGTAATACATAACAAAAAAGTGTGAAACAACTGAAAATATATTTAATATTCTAGGTTCTTCAAAGTAGCCACCTTTTGCAGCAGACACATCTCTAGGACTGTTAAGAGGAGACTGTATGTTAGCAGCTGCATTAAGGTCACCTAATTTACCATAATTTACCATAGCATGGTAAGCACGGTAAGCCGCTGAGCCTCTAATTGCAAAGCCACAGGCAAAGCTGGACTCCGGTCAGAAAGTCATAAGTCAACTAGTGATGTTCTACTCCCTGAGCTATTGGTAGTCTTCAATGAGGCACTTGAATCATCCATGCTCCCAGCCTCCATGAACAATGTAAGTATAATAGTCCTCCCGAAGTAAGCATTTAATGGGTATACTCTGGCAGAAGCCTTCCTCTATAGTATTTGAAGAAACAATTTTAGTGCCTTGTACATCACTCTGCAAGATAAAACAGTTGCTATTTTTTCCTATTATTACTGTTGTACTTTTGAAAAACTGCTGATTCACAGACTTTGAATGAATAGTTTTTTTGTATTGTAAAATTGAACGTTAATAAAAAGTATTTGGAAAAAAATGAAATAAAACATTTATTAAAAATGTGTTCATAGTACTGAACATAAAAAAATAAGAATCATACATTACTGACCAGTAAAACCATTGTCATAAAAAGGCTGTTGTGTTATCAACTGGTTGCAATTCAGCTAAACTGGGTTATGGTCAAAAACTTGGTCAGTCTTAGAAGCAGTAGTGTATTTAGGTTTTGTGCTGCCCTAGGCCTGACTAAACTTGTGCACCCCCTAATTTAAATATGACCCACCCCTTCCTGTCAAGGTCACACCCCTTGCTATTTAAGACCTGCCCGAGTAGGGACACTAGTTTTGAGGGCCTGTGGGGGGGCAAGGGATTCCCTTAATTTGCATAGATTTCCTCTCACTTCCTGTTTGACTATGGGGAAGGAAGTGAAGGGAAATCTCTCGGGCAAATGCTCCCGATGCTTCACCCGATACTTGTACTGTCGGCGGTGATCAGTGCGTGGGCAAGTTACAAGCACCGATTTCCGCTGATTTTAAAGCAGCTGAAAGCCGCCGTGTATCCCGTGTATGCCGCCGTGTGTATCCCGTGTATCCCGCCGTGTTTCTCTCCCCTTTCGGTGCCCCTCCTCCACCCCCTGGAATTGTCAGGATGGACGGTAAATCCGGCTCCTTACTGCTCAGAATGGACAGAGTCAGTGATCACTGTTAAGACCTGGTCTGTTAAGACCCCTGATATCTCACCAAAGCCCCCCCAACAGGGCTGAAAAAGAAATAAAAAAATAAAGAATAAAAAAAAAATGATTGTAGAAAATAAAAAAATTAAAGAAAAAACACACTGACACGGTCCACCCCCCTTAAAAAAAAGAAAGCATTATAAAAAAAATTGTAAAAAATTAAAAACAAATTGTTAAAGATAAAAAAAAAAAAAAACATACCGACACATGTCACATGAGATAAAAAAAAAAAAGTATCGGTATTCGGAATCGGCGAGTACTTGAAAAAAAGGATCGGTACTTGTACTCGGTCTTAAAAAAGTGGTATCGGGACAACCCTAGCTATAACCCTCCCTTACTCTATCCAAAATGAAAAAAAAATGTGTTGCATATAGTTCTACTTCAAGCACACATTTCTGATCATTTTATGTAGAGGACTAAGAAGATATAACCATGCAAATGGTGCAGCAGAAACATATAGCACAGTGAGCAAGGTTTGTGGTCCAGGATGATAGGATAGTCAAAATTAGAAGCAGAGCCCCCCCCCCCCCCCCCCAGTTGCGGAATTCCGTCCGCCTGCATGCTGGAAGCAGTGCGGCCGCTTAATGGGGGTGCTAGACTAATTTGCCTAACAGTGCAGTGCAAACCAACGGGGACTCTTTGCGTGCTGCCCCCCTGCAAAGTGCTGCCCTAGGCCAGAATACAGCTTTGGTTAGAAGCAGATGGTCTAAGCTCATTATACTCTTCACCTGTACAGCATGTAGTTACTTTAACAAAAGATCATTCATTCTGTCATGTTGAATTCATATCTGTCAGAAAATTATTTGTTCATTTCATGCAAATATGAATATGTGGATAAGACTTTTAAAGACTGATAAAATATCAGTACCTCCTTTGTTCAGGTGATATGGATGTGTAAAGTCTGAAAAGGTTAAAATCACTGAAAGAGAAAATATGATGATATGGTTAGGAAACTGCCAAATACAAGGATCTGGCAGCTAAAATGGTAATTGTTGAGACTTATTCTTCAAAATCAGTCATTAGTAGTTTCCATATCAAAATAATGTTCTAATTCATTAGGCAATACTAAATTCTAATATTATGTAAAATATATACTGTTAATACACAGTAAATATAAAGCATTCACTAAACAAATACCCCTTGGCCATTGTACCCCACAGGGGCCCCTTATGAGTGCTTCTTCTCATCCTGTTCACATAATATAGAACATATGACTGTGCTTATGTACCAAATATTGATAATAATTATCCTCATCATATCGATCACCTAGATTTGTTTGGTAATTTGCCCACTATTCACCCTTTTTTGTCTTGCACAATATTTCAAATATTTTGTGCCTTTGCCCTGGAAATATATATTATAAAGTGGTTACATAGTTACATAGTAAGTCAGGTTGAAAAAAATACATAAATCCATCTAGTTCAACCAATAGAAAAAAAAAAGAAGGAAAATAGGTTAAAAAATAAATAAAAAAAACCTGCATATACACTATCCTAAACCCATGGTTGTATCAGAGGAAGAAAAAAAAACAATTGGATATTCCCAGAATCAATTACCCCTGGTGTTATTAACTACAAATTGTAGTATCCGGTTATAGTTCATGCATTTAGGAATGCATCCAGCTCTTTTTTAAAACAATCTATCGAGCTGGCCAGAACTAATTCTTGAGGGAGACTAATCCACATTTTCACAGCTCTTACTGTATATACAAGTTTTTTTTTATATCTATATATATAAAACTCAACGTGTGTGTGTATGTATGTATGTTCCAGCATCACGTCCAAACGGCTAAAGATATTAACATGAAACTTGGCACACATGTTACTTATATGTCAGCAACAAACATAGGATAGGTGGTTTAACCCTTACCCACCCCCATTTGCCATGGTCGGGGTTTTTCTTTAACGTCCCATTGAACTCTATGGGAAATACATGTTACTTCATAACTTCCAAACGGGTCACATGTTACTTACAGTATATGTTCACTTAAACTATGGGATAGTTAATTTATCCCTTAACTACCCCCATTTGTGAGGGTCGGGGTTTTTGTTTAAAGTCCCATGCAAATCAATGGGAAATGTATGTTCCCACATAACTTCTGTACGCCTGGAGATATTTCAATAATACCTGGTACACATATTACTTATATGCCAAATAAAAATATATGACACTTAAATTAACCCTTACCTACACCCTTATATAAAAGATGGGTATATTTATATTACTATGATTTTCCTCCCCAAAAGGTTAAGATAGGAAGACCGGGCAACGCCGGGTATTCAGCTAGTATATATATATATCTTGTGCAGCTTACCATCATATGGATGGAGACTTGGATCCTTATTATGAATATTTAATCTGATTACTAACTACATATACATGAGAGGTTGATAATCCTTCAGTGGCAAAATAGTGACAACGTTCTATCCCACTTTGTGACCAAAGATAAGGCAGTTTTGGGGCCACATGCTCGTCACTCGGTTGAGTGATCCTCGTGGAAAATCCAGCTGTGATGATTTTAATATATACTCTGGTTAATAATATTTGGTTCATTATCTAAGATATTCACATTCCTCCCCCTAAAGATAGTTTATATCCAATAGAGATTGATATGCGTTGGGGATACCCTACAGTGGTGAATTGTTGTCATCTTTTTAATGTCTATGGATCTCTCTTCTATTTATCATTTTTTTGATAGAATGTTTGATAATATGATGTAAAGTTAGAAAAAAAAAAATCCTCTCTTTTTCTTTTTTTTTTCTTATTTATATACTAAGGGGTAGATCCACATACAAATAGATGGGCGCAGTGTATGTGAGATACGCTACGCCGCTGTAACTTACTTTTGGCCGGTTCGAATCCCCAAAGAATTTCGCCGTGCAGTAGTGTATCTCAAGCGGCGTAACGGCACGGAATTCAAATCGGCGATTAGGGGGCGTGTTTCATTTAAATGAAGCGCGTCCCCGCGCCGAATGAACTGCGCAATCGCCGTCCCTAAATTTCCCGCCGTGCATTGCGCTAAATGACTTCGCAAGGACGTCATATTTTTTAACATAGACGTGACTTACGTACATTCCGATTCACGGACGACATACGCAAAAAAAAAAAAAAATTCAAATTAAAACGCGGGAACAACGGCCATACTTAACATAGCAAGTCTAACTATACGCGACGAAATACCAGTTTTAACAATACGCCGGAAAAAGCCGACTAGAGACGCCGTAAAATGCGAGGATTCAAAACAGAGATACGACGCAGGAAATTTGAAAGTACGCCGGCGTATCAGTAGATACACCGGCGTACTCGCTCTGTGGATCTGCCCCCATTAAAGCAAATGATTTTACATACTGGTATTTATATTTTCTTGAGCTGCATATAGGCCCTTGGGAGAAAAATCTTTCTTTTCTATCGTATAATGTGTAGGCTCCATTAGTAATGGCCAAATCTGTTATGGTCATACACAGTTAGGACCAAATTTATCAAATTTGAACCAAATGTGACATTTCCAACTTCATTGCGCTTCCTACGGCGTTTCCCCGAAAATAAGACCTACCCCGATAATAAGACCTTGCAGGATTTTCGGGGAGGGCTGCAATAAAAGACCTACCCGGAAAATAAGCCCTGGTTTAAAGTGGTTGTAAACTGCTAGAATCCTCACTAATGCAGTGTTGTATAGTGTGGAAGGTGTGTGTTTGCTGTGGTCTGCTTTAATCAGATACCTTCTTTTAGTGCCACTATATAATCTCCAGCTGCTCTCCCCTTCACTTTTTCTGGCCGTCAGTGGGGGATCTCGACCCCCTCCTCCATTTGCACTGGAGCGCTGCTCAGCTAATCTTCACTACTCTCCCCTTATCTTTTCCTGGCTGCTAGCGGGGGACCTCTACCCCCCCCCTTCCTCTGCATTGCTCGGTGCGGGCAGTGAAAGTGCCATTCATTGGATCTCTGCTGCTCTCACCTTCTCCTGACTGTCAGTGGGGGATCTTGCCCCACCTCCCTCTGCATTGCTCGGTGCGGGCAATGAAAGTGCCGTTCATCTGTCCTCTGCTGCTCTCCCCTTCTCCTGACTGTCAGTGGGGGATCCTAACTCCCCTCCCTCTGCATTGCTCAGAGCAGGTCATGGAAAGCGCCATTCATCTTCACTGCTCTCCCCTTCTCTTCTCCTCCTATCAGCGGGGGATCTTGGCCCCCTTCTGCATTGCTTGGTGCAAGGAAGACAGCTCAGGTCATGGAAGTGTCGAGCAATGCTTTTGGATTGTATATTGCTGTAGTGGCGAGGATTCTGGCAGTTTACAAGCACTTTTGCTATTATTAACACTTGGCACATTGCATGGCAAGCCCTACCCCGAAAATAAGCCCTGCTGTGTTTTTGGTGGCCAAAATTAATATAAGACCCAGGCTTATTTTTGGGGAAACACGGTACTATGATTTTACAGTACCCTGGTTGTGGTGACCCATTGAATTTTGTTATTGTCTCAAATTGTGACATAACTGTTACTACACTATCATACATTCTTGTCAGAATCATGCTTATTGTTTATCCCTATAAAAGAGGCTTCATTGTGACACTTTGTGTTATAATCATGTCTAGTGTTATTACATTGCTTATCATGTACCTTGATACTACTATTGTTTGTATGTGTAATGTGATATTTTAATAAAATTATTTTGGTTCACCCATTTATTCTTTTGCATCCATGTACTTCACGTAAAGTCCCACCTTCCTTGCTTTCCCCCTCTCAAATGTAATAGGGATGGAAACAAGTGACCCTACCGGGCCACGATTTCATATAAAGTACCTAGGGATGGAAATACACAGCCGTACCAGGCTATGGCTTCCTCAAAGTCCCTAACAACCCCCCTTCATTTTCTCTTAGGCCCCGTACACACCATAGAATCTATCCGCAGATAAATCCCATCAAATGGGTTTCAGCGGATAGATCCTATGGTGTGTACACTCCTGCGGATATTTATCCTCGGATAAATCTCCCCTGGGATGGATTTTCAGCAGATGAATATTTGCTGACATGCTCAACAAATCCATCTGCTGAAGTCCATCCCAAAGGATGGATCCGCTCGTCTGTACAGACTCACCGGATCCATCCGTCCAAAGGGATTCCCCGCACGCGTCGTAATGAGTTGACGCATGCGTGGAATTCCTTATATGACAGCGTCGCGCCCGTCGCCGCGTCATAATAGCGGCGACGGCGCGACACGTCATCGCCAGAGGATTTCAGCGCGGATTTCAATGCGATGGTGTGTACACGCCATCGCATAGAAATCTTCTGAAATCCTCGAGAGGATTTATCCGCGGATACGGTCCGCTGGACCGTATCTGCGGATAAATCCTCTCGTGTGTATGGGGCCTTATTCATAAAAAGTTTTGTTCCCTTTTGGCAACAGAGAAGGAGACAATGTTAACTGACAGCGCTTCCCCAGCTTTTGTATAATCACTAAAAACATTCTGTTTTGGGAACATATGGGATATGGGATCAACTTGAAATAACATTTTTTATTACAAAATACTTTAAAAAAAAAATGAATGCCTTGGGTGGTAATTGACACACCGCTAATTACACCAATATTGCTAACCTGTATATGGGTCATAAAAGCTATGTGGCAGCCCAGCACCGCAGGTCTGGCTGTCTCATCTGTTGTGGGCTGTCAGCCTGTGGCGCTTGAAGGAACGGCTAGGAGACGCTCTCCTCTGCCATAGGAAGAAGACCATAGGTCTCCTCTGACCGACTTCCTCTACACCACTGCTACATCCACCCAGGCTCTCTCCCGGTTTAGTGAGTCAAAATCCATTTGACCACTGTGCATGTGCACCCTATTAACTAAGTATTATTATATGTGAGATTTATTGTTTTGTTTTCTATTCATGTAGAACATATGCCTAATTTTCTAAAGAAATGTTCCAACGCATAACATGTAGAGCTGAGCCATAGCACGCCAAAACCACTCCAGACCAAGCCTGTTGCAACTTTATTATTATGTTATATATAATGGTTTTCTGACCCATATACAGATGAACAATATTGGTGTAATTGGCGGTGTGTCAATTACCACCCAGGCATTCATGAATGGAAAATGTTTTTTAGCAACATTAATTATTTTTAAAAAACATTTGTAATAAAGAAATTACATTTTGTATAGATATTTTGTCATTGTGGTGCCTATAAAGTAATGTTTTGTCATGGGTTAGGATTACTATTACTGCACTTTGTATGCTCATCTTAGCGCTTTCACTAATTCACCTAATAAAACTGCCACCTTTTTCTTTATAGATTACATGATTTACATTACTTGCAGGGCCGATGCTTGACTATTGTGCACCCTAGGGGTGTCACTAGTCTTTCCTAGGGCCGCATGGGTTACTACAACAGGGTCAGAGAGTGAACTCACCAGGGCAGCAGCTACATCCGGAGATATGGTGCCCGCCTCCCCAGCTGTCCTCATGCCCACCTCCTCTGCCTCCCCAGCTGTCCTTGTGCCCGCCCCCTCTGCCTCCCCAGCTGCCCTTGTGCCCGCCTCCTCCACCTCCCCAGCTGTCCTTGTGCCTGCCTCCTTTGCTGTCGCCCCCTCAGAGGCTGAGCTGCTGCTGACCTCCTCTGCAGCAGCCATGATGTTCTCCACAGTTGGTGCTTTCTCTGGAGAGTCAGTCAGCACCCCAGCCCTGTGTGGGGCCCCTTGTGTTCTCTGGCCAGCCTAGTGGGGAAGTCAGCGGCCATGGCTGTGCCTTCTAGGCAGCAGTGCACCCTAGGCGGCTGCCTAGTTCACCTGGCAGGAGCACTGGCCCTGATTACTTGATGATGAGAAGGTGAGCTGCTTTTAAATGCAATAGGATGGATCTACTGTGCATACATTTTACCAAATATAGAATAGGAATCTATTGTACAGTACATATCCAATTCATTACCATTGCCATTACCAGTATTTAACTCATTGGATCTTCTTAAATGGCATTGTAAATGTATAGGATCCTCATTTTCATGCTCCTTGTTTCCCCCCCAACATTATTCTGGCAGCAGTGTATGGTGTGCACAAGTGAAGGCATAACATGCTTGTAATGACTATACTCAACTTAATTGTTATGCATGTGTGTCTAAGGCAGTGGTTCTCAACCTTACTAGTGCCGTGACCCCTTGATAAAATTTCCCAAGTTGCGGGGACCCCTAACGGTAAAATTATTTTCGTAGCGTGGGTTGTCAGCATCCAAGACGAGTAATTTGTTCCCCTAACCCACGGACATTTAGCGCTCCCCGAGTCCCTTCCACTCATACAGTATTAAACCCCCTTATGGTACATTTGAGGATATACCCCTCTATCTCTTTTTTCTCCTTTCCCCCCCCCCCCCCCGCCATCCCTCTCTCTAGCTGTCTTTTGCTCCCTTTTTCTTTGTTCCTTCCTCTCTTTTTCTCTCCCTTCCATGCATTCTCTATTTTTATTTCTTCTCTTATTTCTTGGTGGGGGGTGCGGTTAGTCAGATCAGTGGCAGTGCTGGCGGGGGGTTCTGATGAGTCAACTAAGGTGCTCTTAATCAAGGCCATGTGCTGATCTGAGAACTGTAGTGGGGACTTTTAATGGCAACTATAATCACAGGTAGTGTTACTCACTGTGTCTCCGCATTTACGGTGTCTCAGACTTTGTAGAGTCTCGTAGCAGTGACACCTTTGCTGAAATCAGGAGATAGGTCTCCTCCAGCCTCTGCCACTTCACATTCCTCATGTCAGCCGACTTCCCTGCCCCCCAGCCATGCCTTGAATTGAATGGGCGGCTGCGGGCTTCAGGAACAGCCCATGATTTGGTGACCCCCTGGCAAATCATCATTTGACCCCAGGTTGAGAACCACTGGTCTAAGGTATACAAAAAGAGAGTACCTTCGATCACGTGAGTTTCATGTTATTAATAGTAATTCAATTTTTATACAATGCATAATGTTGCCGCCATAATTTCCAATAGAACAATTTAGTGGTATATCATGAATAGCATCAAGGTGTTTGGGGGCATGATACTCTGGTAGTTCGACAATTTTTATAGATTTTAATGATAACTGAAATAGAAAAGACACATGGTGGAAAGGAAAGGATGCTGCTCACCCCGAAAAAGTAATCATATGGGAAAATCCCCTAGTGGGGTTTTTAGGCAGCTGATTCAAGGATTCACAAAAGGTGTATAATAAAAAGTTTTATTGTATAAAATTGATTGGAATTTCCATTTCCCCCTCCCCTCCATGCCGACCATCATGTGGACTCCTTTCTCCATTACCTGTGACTCCTTGTAGGCCGCTTGGTAACTTTTCCCCTATCGTTCGCCCCTCCTTGGACGCCATCCTGGTGGAAGGTTGATCTGGGATCCTTGGAAATTGGATTTTAATGGAAACGAATAGCTTAATGGTCTAAGCTATTCATGTTAACATGCAGCCATTTGGTAACTATATAAAAGCTTTCTATATATAATGTATGCTTTTTTCAATAATTTGTAGAAGCAAATTTCTCTTATGTATTCTGTTACAGCAGCATTTAAAAAATCCTCTGAAGAAGACCCCCCAAGGGGTTGAAACGTGTCAGTAACTGTCATTTGCCCGCACATGCCCTATGTCAGATTGCATGACTTTTATGCTCACATATTTGTGTGTATATATTGTAAGATTTTTACCAGAGCTCATATCTCAACTGTTATGATTCCAATCAATTTTATACAATAACATTTTTTATCATACACCTTTTGTGAATCCTTGAATCAGCTGCCTAAAAACTCCACTGGGGGATTTTCCCATATCATAATGATGATAACTTACCTATAATTTCATGTCAAATATTCTGTTGGGACGATAATAGAGGCTTTTATGTTGTGAAAACTTGCTCTTATTTGATAAATCACAAATATTTAAGCAGTCTGTAAATAAGTAGCGCCTAGCTAATTTTTAGATATTCAATCCAAATCTATATCAATTCAAGTCGAATTCAATTTGAATAAGGCCCAAAAATTTGAATGGAATCGAAAAGGAAAAAATCTGAAAACAAATCATTCTAACATAACGAATGTAACTAAATTCAATTTTTAACTTATTGAATCCATCCAAAACGAATCAAATGTTTTGTTCTGCACCTTCCCTCTCTATCTGAGCCAAGACATACAATCATGGCTGGAAATTTACATATTTTGATTAAAGAAAGTAACCTACAGTTTTGAGACCAAAAAGAGGGGGAGAGTTTCCATTAAGGAACTAGCTGCTCTGGTCTTCAAAAAAATGGCAACCTCCTGCAAGAAAAACAGGAGCAATGCTGGAGGCAATTTACAACACACACTAATTTTAGATATATAAATATTAATGATGAATGTATGTTCTTTTGTTTAAGAACATTACTTCTTATCAAACTGTTAGGGGTAACGTTCTTATTCTGACTCCGATTGTTGTGAAGCGATTTATCCCTTGTGTGACCTGTATGCCTGGCCTGTATAAGCAGATATATTTGTAGCTCCTGGTTACTTTTCAGAACCGGTGCTATTGAAATTTAGAGGGGGTCAGAGAGTTAAGTAACTCTGACCATTGTTAATTAGTTCAAATTTGGACCTTCTATCCCAGCTTGGCTGTACTGTGGGCTCATGCTGTTGTTCCTGGGGTGCAGTTCCACCCCAGGTCGACAGGTGGCAGCAGTGGAGTCAAGGACTGGGTACTTTTCCCCAGCAGCCTATCAGGAGGAGGCTTCACCGCTGTGCATGCAGGGGAGGGGTATTTATGGGGCAGGCGCCATCTTCCTGGGTCTTCTTTTAGTGTGGCGCCCACCTTCAGGATAGCCATTCCATGGCGCCCCGGCAAATGGCCTTCCGGGCCGGGGTGCACGTGCTACGCAGAGATCCTGGCTTCAGGACCACATTGGCCGGAGCAATTAATCTGCCACTTGTGACTCAGTAATCGACTGGGTCCCACCTAAAGAGGTCCTGGGCTGTCCGTCCTTTTGGAGGAAGCTGTTCGGTGGAGAGTCTGCCTGAGGAGTGCCAAGAGAGGCTGGTGTTCCAATAGGGGCCTGACCATCCATCGGGGACCAGGGGAACCGGACACTGAGAGGCTGGATGTTGGTAGCCTATCAGTCGGTAACCTAACCTAAACTACCTGAAGGAGATCCAGGTGTTGAGTCCATCCAAGGGGACTTTGGACCACTATTTTCTGCAACCATTGGGAGGGTCTGTGGCAGAGACTTAACCCCAAGTTTGTGTGTCATTCTGGCTGCCGGGCTTGTGAGAGAGGCCTGTCCAGGTGCTCTATACCCATTCCGGCAGGAGTGGTGAAGTGAAAGTTTGTCGTTGGAAGCAGGACTGTTTCCTTTTGCCTACACCTGAATCTGTGTTCTCCATCTCTGCTATTCCTCTATTCTTCACCAAGTTCAACTGTTTTACCTTGTTTGGTAAAAAGACACAGGGCCAGATTCTGGTAGATACGGCGCCGGCGTAGTGTAAGTCATTTACACTACACCACCGCAACTTACTGGAGCAAGTGCCGTATTCGCAAAGCACTTGCTCCGTAATTTGCGGCGGCGTGGTGTAAATGGCCCGGCGTATCCCCGCGTAATTCAAAGGGGGCGGCTTGTATTTAAATTAAGCGCGCCCCCGTGCCGATCGAACTGCGCATGCGCCGGGCTTAAAATAGCCCAGTGCGCATGCTCCAGTTCTCGACGGAAAACGCCAATGACGCCGACGTGGGCGTCATTGACGTAAAGTCATATTCGCGGACGACTTAGGAAAACGACGTAACCAACGGAAAAAGCCGACGCGGACCCGACGCCATACTTAACATGGCATACGGCGGACTGGTGTAAGGTTACCCCTCATATAGCAAGGGTAACCTTACGCTTACGGAAACTACGTAAGCGACGGCTACGCGACACAAATTCGTTCGGGAATCGGCGTATCAGGCTCATTTGCATAAACAAATGAGACCTGAACGTAAACGCCACCTATCGGTCGGCGTTGTATTGCATTTAGGATCCGACGGTGTAAGTGATTTACACCAGTCGGATCCTAGCCTAATTCCAGCGTATCTTGTTTTGTGAATACAAAATAATGATACGCCGGCGAGAAATTCGAATTACGCCGGTGTATCAGTAGATACACCGGCGTAACTCTTCTGAGAATCTGGCCCACAGACATTCCATTACTACGGCTCTTATCAACTACCCTAGATGGCGGAGTCAGCGAGGTAACATGCCACCCAAAACAAACCAACAGCTCCTCCGGGGGTAGTGCTACATAATCACTGAGGACAATCCTTATCAGATAGCTTGAACTCACCAATATCAATTCTATTCGCAGAAGCTGCTTTAATCCAAACATCAGAATACATCAGATGACAGGTTACAGCAGATAAACAGGTTGTAATATTGTGCGGTCAAAAGATGATACTGTCTGTATCTTACTATGCAGAATACATGTGCCCTTGTTACATGTGGCCAGTAAGCAGTCTCCATAGACAGGAAGAAGAAAGTCAGGAAGAAGGGTGGAGCATACACAGAAAGGAAGTGTGTAATAGATCAGACAAAGAAAATAAGAAACTGTGCATTACCACAAAAGGTCACTAGATGGCAGCATGTAAACTAAACACAACATACATAGGAAATAGTTGGAAACAAGATGTATATATAGCAAATTATACGCCTATTGGGTGGCACACTCCCCATCTGGCATTGTAAATGTCACTATATACATCAGAACGGTAGTGATGCGACTGCAAATAACAAACAGTGTAATTTGCCTTGATGTCTTGAAGACCTGCAAGACATAAAAGAACATGCATATATATGCAACCATAATAACTGCAATAAGGCATCAAGAAGTGTTACTTAAAAGTTCAAGGCACATTCTTCTTGAAGTCACAAGTAGGATCCAGCAGCGTAAGCAAACAAGTTCATTCTCCAAAGGGCAAGAGCAGAACAAGTTCCGCGATAGGTCTGATGAAAGTCTTGACAGTCCCTTGTCTTGAAACCTTCACCTTGCGTATCTTACCGTCATCACTAGGAATGCTCTTTACAATAAGTTCCATGGGCCATTTGATTCTTTCAGCTTGCTGGTCCTTAAGCAGAACGAGATCTCCAACTTGGAGGTTAGGGTTCAGATCAGTGGCAAAAGTCTTGACTTCTGGAAGAATCTCTGGATCTTTGTCAGGTTCTAGAAGACTGAAGACATCAGCTGTGGTTTCCTCTGGATGATCCAGCAGGAATTTAGGACCTGTTATCCAAGGACAATTTGCAACGACACTTGCAGACATTGGCCTGGTGGCATGATGTTAATTTCAGATGGAACATACCGTAATGCCATTGTTCAGGTTTAGATGATTTCCTGATTCTCTCTACACGGTTGCTGACAAAGACGTAAAAATATTTAGTCTGGTTGTATATGGAGCCCAGAACAACTTTGCTGTCTGTGTAGAATTTGATGTCATCTATCTGAATGTCTAGCTCACGCAGTATGAAATCTGCCATTTCTACAGCTAGCACAGTCCCACAAAGTTCAAGCCTGGGAATCGTGTGTTCAGGCTTAGGTGCTAACTTGCTAACTTCCCAAACAGAAACCCTATGTGGGCTTGATTAGAAGAATCTCTTACCTTGATGTAAGCGACAGCATCTATGGCCTCAGTAGATGCATCTGAGAATATGTGAAGCTCTTTCCTTTGACTTGTAGCAAGGGAGGCAGGAGTGTAGCAGCGTGGTATACATGTAGCGATTGTTTCCAGGACTTCCACTTTGAAAGCTTGTCTATTGGTAGTGGAGCATCCCAATCTTTAATAGTCTCCAAGAGCTGTCTAAGTAGGGATTTTACCTTGTATGGTGATGGGAGCTATGAATCCCAATGGATCATATAGACTGTTCACCACTGACAGAACACCTCGTTTGGTGAATGGCTTGTCTGCAGAGCTGACTTGAAAGCCAAAAGGTATCTTCTAATAAGTTCCACCATAGGCCCAGACTTCTCTGTACAGATGGTATGTCCAGGCCCAGACTTCTCTGTACAGATGGTATGTCCATTCCCAGATTTAAGTCTTTAAATCCTGTGGCATGATCACCAGGTTGAAAGGCTCTCATAACAGCAACACTATTTTAGGCAATCTTGTGTAGTCTGAGGTTGGCCTCAGAAAGCATACCTTGTGTCCTTCGGAGCAGGTCTATGGCTTCTTCATCTGTAGGTAAAGATTTAAGTCTATCGTCCACATAGAAGTCTCTCTCAACGAAGTGTCGAGCATCTACGCCATACTTCTTTTCTCCAACAAGGGCAGTCCTTCGTAAACCTTATGTTGCAACATCGGGTGAGGGACTATTTCTGAAAACATGTACCTTCATGCGGAATGCAATCAACGCATTGTCCATGTTGTCACGGTGCCACAGAAACCTTAGGAAGTTCCTATGGTCTTCACGTACAATGTCAGCAGTTATGGCAACTGGATCTCTTCTTTTTTTTTTTTTTCTTTTTTTTTTTTTTTTTTTACCACCTCAGCTTTCATTTACCCAATTCTAGAGACCAGCTCATAATTTGATGCTTCTTATGTCTCAAGTTGTGGTTTGCATCATATGTGGTATTTATTCTGCAAAAAATTTTTTTTTTTTTTTTTTTTTTTTTTAAATATTCATAAATATTACGTATTCTTTGTCGGCCAACCAACAGATCATAAAGGCATTAACCCTACGCCCTGTTGGTCGGGACCCAATAATATTTGACAGAAAAATGAATTTTTTCAATTTTTTACACCCTCCCCTCCCCCCCATGGCTCCCAGGGATCTCATCCTAATCTCTTCTAACATATCGCCTATAAAGTTCAGCAAAGGGAACTATTTTTGAATATACCTCTGAAAGTAGTCGAAAAAGGGCGAGCTGGCGGTGCATGTGGGTTACTACCCACTTACACATTTCCTGTTCCTATCAAACCCTAACTCTTTCAGCGTAGCTCCATGTTTTTTTGTATTCCTTCCATTTTGCCCATTTCTCCCTATATTCCCCGTTTCTTTCCAGGTGACTGTCCCTTAGTTCTTCTAACCTGTACGTTTCCTCTACTTCGTCTATCCAGTTCCAGACATGGGGGCTTTCCTTCTCCTGCCACTTTTTGGGAATGAGTCTCTTCGCTGCGTTTAAGAGATGGGGTAGTAAAGACTGCTTGTATTTTTTTACCCCTTCCGGACTGCCGTGAAAGAGCACGACCCAGGGGTCTTTCTTTATCTCCTCCCCCGTTATAACCTTTATTTGGGTCAATATTATATCCCAATAGCTTTGAATTTTTGGGCATAGCCACCATAAATGGGCCATGGTGCCTATTTCTGAACAACCCCGCCAGCACTCAGCTGGCTGGCTTGCTTTAAATTTATTAGCTTTGTCAGGGGTGATATACCACCCTGAAAGGCACTTGTAATTTGCTTCGGCTGTGCGGACATCTATAGCAGATGAGTGAGTTAATTGAATAATCCTCTGAAAAGTGTTTGTCCCTCTCGTGATACCTAACTCTCTTTCCCATTTTTCTATGAAGGGTGCTTCTCCCCGAGACCCTATCTTGACCAATATCTCGTAGAGTTTAGTGATAGTGCCCTTTGAATTCTTGGATTTGCAGATCCTCTCAAGTGGGGTGAGCTCCGCCTCCGTCCGTAATGGGCGGGGGAGGTGCCACACAAAGTGATGCAGCTGAGAATAATGCCACCTATCGAGATTCCAGTAGTCCGTTTTGGACTTCAAATCTCCGTAGGTCATCATCTCTCCGTCCTTAATAATATCTCCTAAGTGCACTGTGTCTTTCCTAATCCAATTCCCTCCAATTTTGTTTTCCCCCGGTGCAAAATAAGGATTTTCTTTTAAATTCATTAGTGGGGAATTAAATTTCCCCTCTAGTTGTGCCTGAGTTCTATCCCATAATCTTAAAGTGTGTCTTGTTATTTCATGTGTTTTGTGATCTAGTGCTCTGTGTTGTGTAGGGATCCATATGGTATTATTCAAGTGTTTGCTAGATAACGCCTTCTCAATTTGCACCCATCTTTTATCTGGCCTGTCCCGGGCCCATTCGACCGCCCGCGATAGGACCGCCGCTTTATAGTAACTTTTGATGTCCGGAACACCCAACCCGCCATGCAGCTTTCCCTGTTTTAGTGTGGAGAGGGAAATTCTATGCTTCTTGTTTTTCCATACATAGTTTAGTAGCAAGGTATTAAGGATGCTCAGAAATTGCTGTGGAAGGGCGATTGGTACCAGTGAAAATTTATAAAGAATTTTTGGGACTACGACCATCTTCAGCATATTTATACGTCCGATCCAAGATATAGGTTTATTTACCGTGTTTTTTAGTTCATTCTTGATTTCATTTAGTAAGGGAACATAGTTTATTTTATACATCTTCTGTACTGTATTAGCTAGTTTAATACCTAGGTACTTTAGTTCTTTGGTCCAAGGAAAGGCGCAGACTTCTTTTACTAGTCCTGCCTCTCTTTTATTTAAATTTATATTCAAAATTTCTGATTTATTTATATTTATTTTAAAGTTAGAAATATTCCCGTATTGTTTCATTACTTTGGAGAGCTTTAAAATGGATTTGATCGGGTTGGTTACATAAAATAAAATGTCGTCGGCGAAGGCCGATAATTTGTGTTCCTCCCCGTCTACTCCTACTCCGTTGATATCGGGATCATTGCGGATAGTAGCCAATAATGGCTCCAATGATAGTATAAAGAGAAGGGGTGATAGGGGGCACCCCTGCCTTGTTCCATTTTTCATTTCGAATGGTTCCGATAACGTTCCGTTTATTTTAATTTTTGCGGTAGGATAGAGGTACAGTGTTTTAATCCAACGGGACATCCTATTTCCTATTCCCATGATAGTAAGGGTCTTCATCATAAGCCCCCAGTCTACCCTGTCGAAAGCTTTCTCAGCGTCAACTGACAGGAATAGACCGGGGGATTTATTCTGCCTAATGGACTGGAGCAGAAGAATTGCCCTAAGGCTATTATCTTTGCCCTCTCTATTGGGTACAAATCCTACCTGATCGGGGTGCACCAAAGAGTGCATAACTCCCCTCAGGCGTCCTGCAAGGATTTTGGCAAACAGCTTGATGTCTGCATTTAACAGCGAAATAGGTCTGTATCCCGAACAGAGAGTGCTGTCCTTCCCTTCTTTCAATATTAGCGTGATCACGGCCGCTGTTGCTTCACTGCTGGCTTCGAATTCGGAGCCTAGCCCATTAAAATATTTGCACATCTTTGGAATCAATATGTTGCTAAATCTCTTATAATACATGGTTGAGAACCCGTCCGGACCCGGGCTTTTTCCGCCCGTGGAGGTATTTATTGCTATTTTGATTTCTGCCTCGGTTATGGGGCGATCCATATCAAAACTCTCCATCTCCTCCAATCTGGGGAGTCCTGCCTTTGCAAGAAAGTCTCTAGTCTCTTCTTCCCTTTCCCCTTCCTGCAGACCTGGGTGTTTTATTGTATATAATTCCTCGTAATAGTTTTTAAAACTGTCTGCGATTTCGGGAGTTGCATAAGCCAAGTTCCCATTTTTCCCCTTAATTTTTTCAATGTAGTTCCTAGTTTTCTTTTTTTGGGCCATTTTGGCTAACAGCTTACTTGGTTTATTACCCCATATGTACCTCTCCTTGGAGATGCAGTTTAGTTTATACCTTGCTTCCTGTTCCATGATTTCCTTAAGTGCATCTCTTTTCAGGGTTAGATTAAGGTAGGTCTCTTTTAATCTTTGCTCTTTGTGTTTACTTTCTAGGGTCTCTATCTCTTTCCTCAGGGAGTTGGCTTTGTTTTCCCTTTCTTTTTTTTTTTTAGCGGCCTCGGCAATTAAAATTCCTCTGATATACGCTTTGTGCGTCTCCCAAAGGGTTGCGCTGGAAATCCCCACTGTATCATTAATATGAAAGAATTGTTTTAGTTCAGCCTCCACTCTTCTACCCCCTCCTTCATCTCGGATCAGGCTATCATCCAGGCGCCACACCGGCCGCTGCCTCTTTTGTGTAGATAATATAATTTTCATTGTTATTGGAGCATGATCTGACACCGTCATGATTCCGATTTCAGTCTCTGTAATAGAGTCTAGCAGCCCGTGATCCGCCAAGATGTAGTCTATTCTAGAATACGTTCCGTGGGGAGGGGAGAAAAATGTGTAGTCATGTTCTTTTGGGTGAAAAATCCGCCAAACGTCCACTAATTGGCGTTCGTGTAGCTTATGTTTGATTCTCTGCAACTGCTCATTTTTTGTCACCTTCCCACGGAACGTACTATCTTCTGTTGGGTTAAATACAAAGTTTAAATCCCCCATCAGTATTATATATCCCTCCGCAAAGTTGTTCAGTTTTCCCAAAATTTTTCCTAAGTATTGTGTTGGGTGTACGTTTGGTGCATATATATTTGCTAGAGTATAGATTACATTTTCAAACTTTATTTTGAGAAATAAAAATCTCCCTTCGGGGTCCGTCAGCCTCGCCTCAAGCGTGAATCCAAAGCCTCTTGTAAACCCGATAGCCACACCCCTTGCTCGTTTGGATATGGAATCACCGTAAAACCAAACGGGGTACACCGGGGAGTATAATTTAATGTTTGCGTCAATGGTCAGATGAGATTCTTGGATAAATACCACATCCGCTCTGAGGTGCTCCAGCTCAGCCAAGACTTTTAGTCTTTTGACCGCTGAATTTAGGCCCTTTACATTGTAGGATAAAAATTTAACTTCAGTCATTTCCTATTGCTGGATCGTTCCGTGAACTTGCTGGACTTTCTAAGAGATCCCCTGGGAGCCGTTTTCCCTGTTCCCTCCCTATTTTGAAGGGGGAGAATATTCTCTCCCCTTCCAAAACCACCCCTCGATCCCCCCCTCCCCCCCCTTGTCTAGGCCCATGCATCGCCTCTGAACCGTGGGGATCCACTGTATCCCCTACCTGTCGGTTCTTTTGGATGAGGTGTAGCACTCAGCGCCCCTCCCATACATTGTCTCCTGGAATTTCCCGGGAGATTGATCTTATATGTGTGGCGGGGACGGATCCTCCCTACTTGTTCCCCTCTCCGATCACCCACCCTCCGACCCCTCCCCCTCTCACCCCCTCTGTGCCAATCTCTCAGGACCGCCCCAAGTTGCTGCTATTTTCTGGTCCCTATTCAACCCATCCCTATTCCACCCATTCAGGTAACTCAATCAACGGTATATCCAGTTTACGGCAGAACCCTGCCAAATCCTCAGGGAATGTTAGTTTAGCTGATATACCCTCTCTAAACCCTATCAAGCAAGCCGGAAAGCCCCATTGGTAATTTATATTAGATTTCCGCATTTGTTCCAATAAGGGTTTTAAATGCCTTCTTCTGGACAGGGTTTCCCAGGCCAAGTCCGTGAAAATCTGAATCTCAGTCCCGTCATAGGATAAGGGAGGCTTTCTTCTCAGTTTTTGCCAGATTTCCTCTTTATCTTCGAAATGTCTGAACCTGGCAATTATGTCCCTGTTCCAGTTTCCTCCTCCCTCCCTTGTCTTTCCAACTCGATGTACCCTTTCTATTTTGAGGGGACCTTCCGAACCATTGTTTAGGAGGGGCAGGAACAAATCGTTGAGAATTTTCCTCAGGTCTTCGCCCCTCTCCTCCTTAACCGCTCGTATCCTAAGGTTTTGCCTTCTGTTACGGTTCTCGTGATCTTCTAGGCGATATTGCAGTAACCTCTGGTTTTGTTTCATATTCAGATGTTGGGTTTTTAATTCTTTTAGTTCAAGATCTTGCTTTTCTATTTTTTTCTCTGCTTCCTCTACCCGTTCTAGCGTATGGAATAAATCCGTTCTTAGGGTACTGATTTCCTCTCTTATTACATTCTCCAACCTCCTTAACATGGCATCCATTTCCCCCATTGTGGGAATGTGAGAGTCCAAGCTAGGGTCTTCTATTTGGCTGACTGCATGATCAAGTTCTGTTGAGGTATCCGCGCTTGGGGTTTCTGCCCCCCCTATTCCCTTTTTATTTGTCCCAGTTTTTTCTGTTTTTTTTATCAGTCCTGGACTCTTAGAACTTCCTTCCGGCGTCATATAGTGTCTGATCGTACTGGTAGTGGAGGTATCTTTAGGTATTTTCGGGGCCGCCCCCCTAGTTGATCTATTCATGTTATATTTCTTTATCGCTCTGATGCGTTTCCCCAGTTTGATCGCAAGATGAGGAGCTTCTCCCCCTCCCCCTTTCCTCTTTTTTTTTTTTTTTTTTTTTTTTTGAAAGTTTTTTATAACTCCCTAGGGGGCAATTTTGCACAATTTTGGGGATATTAATTAAATCTTGGAGAGTATGTGACACCGGGTGTTTCCATTACTTTAAAAGAAACAAGAGATGGACCGGGGGTTCTCCCTCTTGCGCTAAGACGGGTTTTTGAAAAGGAGGGTTGCACGTCCTTGGTAATAAAGGCTGTGCACTCCCTATTTGGATTTAAAATTATTTTGGGGATTTTCCACTACGAGATGCCTTGCGGTTTTTACGCAGCGACAATCCTATGGCTTGGGCTGCATTTGCACCCCCCTTCTTTTTTCCCTTTTCTTTACTTTATGATTTAGTCAGCGCCTAGTGTGTAGTGGGGCATGCCATACGATGGCCGTCGATAACTTCCTCTCACCCCTTCCGTACTTAGCATACGTTTTTATAGATGCAAGATCTAGGGTCTCTCAGACATCTAGCTCCCTTCGCCCTGGGCCGTAGTGTGTACTGCCTAAAAGCTTGTGGGCCTGAGGCGATTGAGCATCTTGGGCAGGAGAGTCAAACCCCAACCCGCACTGAGTTCGCCTCCAGATGACCTGGCGATATAGGGAATGTTACTTGCCAATCCCTGGCATTTCAGACAGTGCTTCAAAACATGCCCCTTCCAGGCTTTGAATTTAATTGGTGGAAGCGGGTGCAATGTCTATGCGGTGGCTGGTGCTTTTATGCTTGCCTACCCGAGTGAATGTCTGCCGTCTGTACGGCTGTCAATCCATAGAGGCATAAAATCCTGTGTAGATATGTATGAGGAGAGACTAATCGAGCTTATGTAAGCCACATTCACTCCAGGTGCCTCTCTGCTGTATAACAAAATTTTGTCAGAATCCACAAGTGAGTTCACTCTTTGCTCTTACTGGAACAGCCCTGAAGTGTCTGTGGGTAAATTGCTGCATTGTCCTTCTATGGCAGAGAAGGGAGGAGAGAAAGGCAAACTAAATAGCAAATGCTGACAAAATAAGGTTCTCACCATTACCTGCAATTTCAGGTTGTCCACCTGGATTAATTATCCTGTAGATGTGCTTCCATAGGACACAAAAGAAGAAGGTTTGCGTAAATATTACCTCAATGCTTTTCTGGGCTCCCTGGGGACTGATGAGGAGCCGTAATCCGCGGGGGGCCGAAAGCCATAAGCACCCACCGTACGATGCTGCAGACAACCGCACCTGTTCCCCGCTATCTGTGCCGCTCGGTTCAACTCCTCCTTCAGAGAGCGGTGGGGAGAGTGAGGGAGAGAGGGGGGGCCTCGGCTAAGACGGCGGGGGAGAGCGGCCTCGCAGAGGGAGCAGTCGGCGGTCTAGCAGCCCCGCAGTCTCCCGCTCTGCGCCGTTCCTGCCGCCGCCGATGCACCCTCGAGACCTCCGGCTTCCTCCATCCCCCGTCGTAGGGTCCGATCCGTGGCGCGAGCTGCTGCTCCCTCGGCGTGCGTGCGTCACGTGCACCACGTCATCCCGCTGAACTGGATCTCTTCTAAACCTCATAAGTACACCTACAAGGTTGTTGGTTAGGTTCGGACCAGTGAGAAGAACATCTTTCAGGGATACGCCTTGATGCTTGGCACTGGAGTCAAATACTACCCTGATTTGCTTTGGCTTAAGTGGATGATACATTCCGAAGAAAGGCAGGTACCAGCACTCATCATGTCTTTGAAGTGGTGGAGCTAGTTCGGCGTGATCATTGTCAAAGATCCTTTTCATAAAGGTGATGGAATGGTCTTTCATTTCAGGCCTGTTCTTTAGTGTTCGCTGAAGTGAGTTGAATCTAGATAGAGCCTGTTCACGATTGGTTGGGAGTTTAACCCTTGCAGCACAAAGAGGTAATGGTGCAACCCAGCTGTAATGCCGCGTACACACCATCACTTTATGTGATGAAAAAAAATGACGTTTTTAAAAACATCACTTTAATTGACTGTGTGTGGGGGAAAACGTCGTTTTATGTCTTGTAAAAAACGACCAAAAAAAAATTGAAGCATGCTTCAATTTTATGTGTCGTTTTTCAAAAGTGCACTTTTTACTTCACAGAAATTGACCGTGTGTAGCAAAAAACGTCGTTTTGTAAGACGTTTTTTCATCCACGCATGCCCAGAAGCTACTTCAATGGTAAAACGTGGTGGAACGTAACCTCACTTTGCAAGAACATTGTGAGAAAAACGATGGTGTGTAGGCAACTTCGTCTTTGAAAATTGAAGTTTCAAAAACGTAATTTTTTACTTCACAGAAAGTGTCGTTTTTTTTCATCACATAAAGTGATGGTGTGTACGCGGCATTAGACTCATCCTGGAAGAATTCTTTGTCCATTATTTTGATGAACTCTCTGTCTTTAACTGACAAGGCTATTTTGTTGTCACAAAGGTTAGGAGTGACATCAGGTACTTGGATGAGGTCAAGAGGCTTCTCTTTTACTTCATAATGGTGAGGGCACTGTTTGAAGTGGGATGCACGTCCATTTCCTAATGTGTAAGTTTTGAAGGATTGGATCTCGGATGACATACGCATTCCATCCAAGCATACATCGCCCACGATTACCCAGCCTAGATCAAGTTTTTGTGCGTAAGGTGCATTATCAGGTCCATTGCACTGCTTGCGTACTTTATGTACTCTGAGAATGTCTCTTCCTAGCAAGACCAAGATTTCAGCATTCATGTCCATTGCAGGAATCTCATTAGCAAGGTGCCTTAAGTGAGGATGTCGATATGCAGCCTCTGGAGTAGGAATTTCTTCCCTTTCGTCTGGTAACTGGTCACACTCAACTAATGTTAGTAGGGGTATGCCCTCTTCCCTATTAATATGAGAGACCATGAACCCATTGGCCCTTCTGCCGAAAGGTTTCTTCACGACTAGGGATGAGCTTTGTGTTCAAGTCGAACATTGTATGTTCGATTGTTTGTCGAATTACGAACGTTATGGGTGGTGCGTCACGGCCCATAATTCACTGCAGCATCGCAGTGCATTGCTGGCTGATAATTGGCCAAGCATGCACTATGACCCGCACGCTTTGGCCAATCACAGCGCACAAAAAACGGAGAGCTATAATTGGCAAAAGCCAGGGCGGCTTTGGCCAATTATGTTTTAGGGGGTTTAGTACACACCCCACACTATATAAGGCTGCCTCCGTGGCGGCCTTGTGTAGTGTGTTGCAGTGGTTAAAGACAGACAGACAGACAGAATGAGACAGTGTCATTTATTTTGAGTTAGATAGAGCAGGAAGGCAGGCGAGTCAGTTACAGTGTGTGTAGGGGCTATATATGCATCCCAGGTGTTGTATATATATTTATACACTGTATTGAGTTTAGCTAGATCCATTCCTGTATGCTCTTCCTAATATACTGATAGGCAGGTGATTGTAGTAGCTGCAGTATTTTCACTTGGTGTAGTGTCTCATCTGTACAGTGTGCACCTAAATCTACGTGAATACAATTGCTGGTGTTCTCATATTAATACCACAGGCAGTGATCAGCAAGTATTTTCACTTGGTGTACTGTGTCCTCTGCACAATGTGCACCTAAAGCTACGTAAATACAATTGCTGGCGTTCTCATATTAATACCACAGGCAGTGATCAGCAAGTATTGTCAGTATTTGTTAAGCTACATCTCCCTGCAGGACATTAGTATTTCTGGAAGGACAACAAGGAGAGGCAGAGAGTCACGAGCCGATAAAAGAGGGCAAGCAGGCTCTGCGTCTAAAGGCAACGGTGCTGGTCGTGGACACGGTGCATCCTCATTAGCACGTGGCCGTGGGACACGCTCGTCCTTTTTTTCGGCGGCTGGCCATTTGGAGCCGCATCATGCCGAACACTTGATAGAGTGGATGACCAAGTTGTCCTCATCCTCCTCATCCTCTCTCACCCAGGCTCAGGGTACTTTGTCTGGCAAAGCAGCTGCCAACGCAGCCTCTTCCCTCTGCTCAATGGCATCAGTCACTCCTTCCCTAGCCCCATCATGTCCTCCTGAGAAGTCCCCCGAACTGTTTGACCACAGTGTTGGGTACATGCTGCAGGAGGATGCGCAGCGTTTTGAAGGCTTCAATGATGGCAACCAGCTAGAGTAAGGCAGAACCGTGCGCTCAGAGAGAGGGGGTGCCCAAGAAGGACAGCAATCTGGTAGTCATGTCCCCCAGCTGCAGCATACTGCCAGGTTTGCTACAGTGATGAGGAGGGAGGGAATGATGAGGTCACTGACTCCCCATGGGTGCCTGATAGGAGAGAGGAGGAGGAGGTACATCTACAATGAGGCAGGATGCCCTCCAGGGGCCAGCTTAACACCAACTGCTTTACACCGCAGAGCTCCGTATGTGCAGGGCGCTGCTGTCTCTCCACATTATTCCAAAAGTTCTTTGGTGTGGACTTTTTTGAGATGAGTGCATTAGATCGCACCGCTGCCATTTGCAACATATGTCGCAAGCGTATTTCGCGTGGCCAAAACATCACCCGCTTGGGCACCACATGCTTGACCAGACATATGTCGACCTGCCATGAAGTTCGTTGGCAAGCGTACCTCAAAGACCCACACCAAAGAACAAAGCAGACCTCTCCTTGCTCCTCATCAGCTGGGATCTCCAACCCCACTATACCTTCAGTCCTCTCTGAAGCCTGCACTGATAGGACTGAAGGTGTAGAATCAGGTGTGTCACAGCCAAGTACTTGCGGGCAATCTACTATCGGTACACCGACGTCAGATTGTGGCAGGCAAATTTCCCTGCCCCAGCTGCTGCAGCGCCAAAAGAAGTTTGCTCCCAGCCATCCTCATGCCCAGCGGTTGAATGCTAGCTTAGCTAAATTGCTAGCACTTCAACTACTGCCTTTTCAGTTAGTAGACTCTGCCCCCTTCTGTGAGTTTGTAGAATGTGCGGTACCTCATTGGCAGGTTCCCAAACACCACTTTTCCTCACGGAAGGCGATTCTGTCTCTCTACCGGCATGTGGAAGGCAATGTCCATGCCTCGCTGGACAGAGCGGTCAGTGGTAAGGTGCATATTACCGCTGACTCATGGTCCAGCAGGCATGGACAGGGACGTTACCTATCTTTCACGGTGCATTGGGTGACTCTGCTGGCAGCTGGGAAGGATGCAGCACAAGGTACAGTAGTGTTGGAGGTTGTTCCGCCACCATGCCTCCAAAATGCTACTACTGGTGATTGTGACACACCTCTCTCCTACCCCCACCTCTTCTTCTTCCTCTGTGGCCTCTTCCTGTGCTGATTTGTCCTCGAAACCAGAGGTCCTCAGTTGGTGTTCAAGGGGCTACGCAGGCAAAAAGATGCCATGCGGTGCTTGAGCTGGTATGACTGGGGGACAGGAGCCACACTGGGGCAGAGGTTCTGTCAGCTCTGTAGGGGCAGGCTCAGAGGTGGTTGACACCACGCCAGCTTAAGCCAGGAATGGTGGTTTGCGACAATGGCACCAACCTCCTTTTCGCTCTCCGACAGGGACAACTGACCCATGTGCCCCGTTTTGCTCATGTCCTTAACTTGGTGGTGCAGCGGTTCTTGGGCAAGTACCCGGGCTTACAGGATGTCCTGAAGCAGGCCAGGAAACTGTGTGCATTTCCGATGGTCATATAATGCCAGTGTTCGGCTGGCTGACCTCCAAAAGGAATACAACCTGCCCAAGAACCACCTAATCTGTGACATGCCCACCAGGTGGAACTCTACGTTGGCCATGCTGAAGAGGCTGCACACGCAGCAGAGGGCCATCAATGAGTATCTGTGCCAATATGGCACCAGGACAGGGTCAGGGGAGCTTGGTTTTTTTCCCCACGCCAGTGGGCCATGATCAGGGATGTATGCACTGTCCTGTCACCATTTGAGGAGGCCACGAGGATGGTGAATAGTGACAGAGCATGCATCAGTGACACTGTCCCTATTATCCACCTGTTGGAGAACACGCTGCGTGGAATAATGGACAGGGCACTTGAGACAGAACAGAGGGAGGAAGAGGAGGACTTCCTTACCTCTCAAGGCCCCCTTTATCCAGACAGTGTTCCTGCTTGCCCGCCTATCACACAGGAAGAGGATGAGGATTGTGTCAGCATGGAGGTAAAGCCTAGCACTCAGCATCAGCAGCAGTCTAAGGGATCAATTACAGTCACAAGAAACCCATGGACTTGTATGTGGCTGGGAGGAGGTGGCTGCGGATCATGTCGTCCTCAGTGACCCAGAGGACTCCGGCCTGAATGCCTCAGCAAACCTACGCCGCATGGCCTCTCTGATCCTGCAAAGCCTGCGGAAGGATCCTTGTATTCGTGCTATCAAGGAGAGGGATCATTACTGGCTGGCAACCCTCCTTGATCCACGTTAGAAGGGTAAGGTTGCGGACCTTATCTTGCCGGTGCAGAGGGAGCAGAAGATGAAACATCTTCGGGAGGCCTTGCAGAAAGGTCTGTGCACGTTGTTCCCAGAGACTGGGAGGTTATAAAATCCTGGACAACGTGTTGCTGAGGCTTTGGTCAGTTGACCCCTTCCATACAGGGCATTTTCACCCCCTTCCTGCCCAGACCAATTTTTAGTTTTCAGCGCTGTTGCACTTTGAATGACAATTGCGTGGTCATGCAAAACTGTACCCAAACTAAATCTTTATTTTTTTTCCTCCCCCACAAATAGAGCTTTCGTTTGGTGGTATTTGATCATCTCTGCGGTTTTTATTTTTTGCGCTATAAACAAAAGAGCGATTTAAAAAAAAATGTTTACTTTTTTATTTAATAAATATCACAATTTTATTTTTTAAAACATTTTTTTCCCTTAGTTTACACCGATACGTATTCTTCTACATATTTTTGGTAAAAAAAAAAAAAAAAAAAAAAAAATCTCAATCGTATATTGGTTCGCGCAAAAGTTATAGCGTGATAGATTTATGGCATTTTTATTTTATTTCTTTTTTTACTAGTAATGGCGGCGATCTGCGATTTTTTTATTGTGACCGTGACATTGCGGCGAACACATCGGACACTTTTGACACGTTTTTGGGACCATTCACATTTATACAGTAATTAGTGCTATAAATTTGCACTGATTACTGTGTAAATGAGACTGGCAGGGAAGGGGTTAACCACTAGGGGGCGCTGAAGGGATTAACCACTAGGGGCGCTGAAGGGGTTAAAATGTTACCTTATAGTGTGTTCTAACTGTAGGAGGGAGGGGACTCACAAGGGGAGGAGACCGATGTGTGTTCCTCTGTACTGGGAACACACATTGGTCTCCTCACCGCTGACAGGAGGTGGATCTGTGTGTTTACACACACACACACACACACAGATCCACACTCCTGCCGTGATCACCGGCAATCGCAGGTGCCCGGTGGCAATCACAGCCGCCGGGCACGCGTGCCAGGTCACGAGCGGTGCCGCGCCCTAGAACGCCAGGAATAAAGGACGTCATATGACGTCCACCCAGATCGAGGGAAGGTTCCTGCCGATGTCATTTGACAATGCGTTGGTAGGGAAGGGGTTTAAGAAGGAGCGGTGGAGAAGGGGGCCAGCTGACCGATGCGTTCGGACAATTTTGTAGTCCACAGCCCCAAGGTATGACCGATTCCAGCAACCATCGCCAGCGTCTGTTTTACATGGTGCGGGAATACCTAAGGGCAAGATCAGACTTGGACACCTTTCCCACCGAAAATCCTCTGGGTTACTGGGTCTGTCCTGCACAGTATGCAATTGAGTTACTGGCCTGTCCTGTGCATCCAGCGTTCTTTCGGAACGCACATTCAGTGCTGCTGGAGGCTTTGTAACCGATCACAGGGTGCGCCTCTCCACCAACTCGGTCGATCGACTGACCTTCACGGCAGGTGGAGGGGTCAGTTTGGGGTCCCCCCCTATGTCCCCCATGTGCTCCACAGTGGCCAGCTCCTGATTGGCTGCTTGAGGGAGCTTTCACCTGCCGGCGGCATCCGGTGATCTTTCTGGACATCACTGATTAACCTGCGCATACGCAAGCAATGTGCGCGGCGCATCGTGACGTCACGCCATGTTGGCGGCGGAAGTGACGACTGGGTCGGGGCTTTGTCCTTCCGGAACGCCGGAGAGGCCGCATTTGGGCTGCGTCATGGCAGCCCTATGTTCCCCCTGCGTTGGAGTTAGTTTGCTTGGGTGTTTTTTTGGTTTTTTTCGGGGGGGGGGGGGGGGAGCCCATAGGAGGACCTGTGTTTGCCATCTGACTTGTTACCTATCAGGTGTGCCCAATTATAGCATGATACTTATACCACTAGATGGACTCTTTGCAGATCCCAGATAGCCATCACAGGGAACAATTTCCAACTGGTATCTAGATGAAAGTAAGTAATGCCTGACACTTTAGGGCCTTTCACTAGAGCTCTGTTTCCTTCTATATATAAAATTTTTATTTTATTTATTTAGCAATTTTTCTCCAGAGTCTTCGCAATCTGGGTACCTTTTTTACCTATTCATATTCCTCTCTGTTCCCTAATTACTTATCTTGGACCTTCCCTCTAATGGATTCCTTTAAGACAACTTGTTATTTATCTACTTAATAGCCCAGCAGGTATCCCATTTCTTGACCCTCACACCATCTCTCTTTTTTTACCATTCACACTCCAATACATTCCAGTCCCCACTTGCACTTTTTTTCATCATGCGTTTTTGCACACTTATTTCATTCCATTTTCTCCATACACTGGCCCAGATTCAGGTAGATTTGCCCTTTAGTTACACCTGTGAAGAGCAGCTGATTTGCTCTGTGCTGGGGCAAATTGGAAAGATTGCCACCTGATTCAGGATTCCTTTTGTCTGCTAATTTGCTCCTTTGTAAGGCAAAAATCAGGGCGTAAGGCAGCGCAAGTTAAAGTGGGTGTGCCCTATGCAAATTATATTTTTTCCACTCAGCAGTGGTTTGCGCCTATTTTCAGGGCAAATTTTGCCCACCTGCTTGCACTGAGCAAATAAATAGGGGCAGACCTGCGCAGGTCCTGTGCAAAATTACACCCCCCCCCCCTGAGCAAGGTAATTTTTCCCTTTGCTGCGAGATGGCACCTCCCGGCCCAAAAAAAAAAAAGAGGAAGGCTATAATTTTGTGGCAGCGGAGATGGAGATCATGCTGGCGGCACTGACGCGCCATACTGCTGTTCTGTATGGCGCTGAATGCCAAAATACTACCGTAGCCCAAAGGAGGGCAATATTTGAGTCGATAACCTTAGACATCAATGCCCTGGGCTTTGAGGACCGGACTTGGATGGACATCCAGAAAAAGTTCACAGACATGCGGCGTCGCGTCCGGGACAAAATTGTCCTCATTAAAAAGCACAGCACAGCTTGTTCTGTGCGACTCAATCCGGAGGAGGAGGTCATCTCTCAGAGTCTAGCGCTGGAGCAGGTGGAGGGACTGCCAGGCTATGACTCCACTGTTGGGGACTTGTGGACTGGTAAGTTTTTTGTTTCTCATATCTGCTATGTATCATGGGAGGGGGTAGAAGTGAACATATGAGGGGGTAGAAGAGAACATGTAACAAGTTTTTGTTTCTCATATCTGCTGTGTATCATGGGAGGGGGTAGAAGGGAACATATGATAAGTGTGTTGCTCCAGCAACATTTTTGTTTTGTGTCATCCACAGATGTTGATGATGAGGCTGGGCCGTCGTCGGCTGTAGGGCGACCCACGCCATCCCCAGAACATCATGGGGTGCAGTCAGGCCCTCTGCAGATCCTGGGCATGTTGGTGGATGAGGATTTCGGCCAGAGTCCATCTAGGGAGGAGGAAGTGGTGGAGGAGGCCGTTATCCTCAATCTGGAGGAAGCAGTGTCCCTCCAGGAGGATCCCACCATTCCTGACCGACCCACCACCTCCCCGACCATAACATCATCCCCCTCCAGGGCAAGCCCCTCCAGTGTCCCTCCCTACAGTGTCCCTCCCTCCAGTGTCACTCCCTCCTGTGTGACCCCCTCCCCTTCTCCTCCCTCAGTTCGTGCCCCAGCCTCTCCTCCAAGGAAGGCTCTTTCTAAAACGAGGGGTGTACCCTCCAGCCTCCGTGAGGGTCTGCAGGAGGAGCAGGCCCGGCAGACCCACCATATAGGGGAGATGGTGGGAGACCTGAGGCGGGTGGCGGACAGCCTGGCATCCTCCTCCTCCTCCTCCTCTGTCCAGCAGGCCCTCACCCACCATGCTGACCGGGGGGACCGACAGAATGAGACCCTGGAGGATGTTAGTGGCAACTGCGCAGCCATTGTGACCTGTCTGGTTGAACAGCAGGATGCCACTGCATTATTAACTTCGGAGGTGAGCAGGTTGGCAGGTGCGGTGGAGGCCAACACTGCTGCTGTGCGGGAAGAGGGGAGACTTACCCGACGGCAGTTGAGGATCACCACCACATGGCAGATGAGGATGTTGGGACAGACCAACACCGTCCTCAACCGCCTGGCCAACGCCATGGAGGGCTTGCAGGCACCACCTGCCAGGAGAGATGAAGTAGGGGTTGATGCTCCCCCATCCATCCCCTCCCCATGCTCCACTACGGCGTCTGAGGAGCCAGAGCCGGGGCACCCTTGGGCCAAGGATGTCCAAATGAAAAAAATAATTTATGACCAGGGGCGGACTGACCATTCGGTCATTGCCCGAGGGCCCCGTGGTGGGGGGGCCCGGGCTGGCTCAGTCCGTCCCTGGAGGTGCCCGCAGCAGCGTCAGCTTCTACACAATTAAAAAAAACGTAGTCTGTACTCTGTACCCCCGAGATGCCTTGTATAAGAGGCTCGCTCGGGAGTTATGAGCTTCCCAGGATGGATGGCTCATCAGAGCCGTGAACCGTGCGTGTGGGGATGTACAGTGACACTATGACAGGCGCTCCGGCCACCTCTCTCCCCTGTGCTTCAGCTGAGGGGGCGGGGCCATAAGTCACTGCCTCGGAGGACTGCATGTGAAGGAGCTGCTGCTGCTGGACTGGAGAGGCAGAGCACACTGAATTGCACAGACACAGGAACGAATGGCATTCACAATGACCTGCCTTGTGTTGTGTGCAGATTAGCAGGTCAGTGTGATAAGTAATGAAAGCCCTGTGATTGCAGTTACCGTGACAGTGTCTAATCTGTGTAATAAGAGCCATGCCCATGCTGATTGTTTCTTTACCTTCTTGCCCTGTGCTGTGTCTGTGCTTATTTACCAGGTAGCAGGTCATGTCAGGGGCTATTCACTAGTGCACATGTTGAGCCATCCATCCCGGTGTCTTGTTGAGATAGTTCCCCTATCGGATAGGTTCCGACCTCGACTGCGCAGGCGCTGCACTTGCGCAGTCGGAGGCTACGAAAATCTCCAAGCCAGAAGAGCTGTTTGTTAGCTGTAAACAGAGCATATTTGCAATGAACACTGTGCTCGCTCCCGACCCAATGCTTGGTGCTGGTTACACACACCCCCAGTTTGTTGATATTCTCAATATGACATCCACCCCTTTGACAAAAGCACTGGCCATCGAGTGGAGGAGCCGTGTATAACCAGCCCCAAGCATCGGGTCGGGAGCGAGCGCATTGCGCATGCTCCATTTACAGCGGACAAACAGCTGTTCAGCCTCAGAGATTTCCGTAGACTCTGACTGAGCATGCACAGTTGAGGTCGGAAACTATCAGATAGAGGAACCATATCGTCAGGACACCGGCCAGCTCATATCTCCCGACCCCTCATATACAACAGCCACATCAACCTAGCTAGTGGGATTTAATGGTTCAAGGCACTGCTTTCTCGGGGGTACAGACTCAGTTTTTTTTTATTGTGTATGATAAGCTGCCACTGTTGCGGGCACCTCCAGTGGCGGACTGAGCCGGCCCGGGCCCTGCCACCACAGTGCCCTCGGGCAGTTACCGACTGACTGGTCAATCCGCCCCTGCACACTGATATCTGGTACACTGAATGCCACTCAGTGTGTAGATATCAGTGTTATATATAGGGAATAGCACTTAGACCTGGTTCACATTGAAGCAATTTACCATGCGATTTGACATGTCAAATCGCATGGCAATGGCACTAACCAAATCGGTGCGATGCCCCATTTGTGGCGCCGATTCCCAAAAGTAGTTTCTGTACAACTTTTGGCGACTTCTTGGTGCAATTTCCATAGACATCTGTGCTGCAACCCTCACAGATGTCTCTGAAATCACCCGCCAAATTCGCACTGATATGCGGGTATGAAATCATGCGAGTTTAGCTGAACTGTCTCGCACAATTTCATTCCCGCTGTCAGTGCGAACCTGGACTAAAGCTGATTCACACCTATGGCATTTTTTGTGCATTTTGCAGATTTGCACAACAATCCATTTAACATGGTTTCCTATGGAACACGTTCTGTAGTGCAAATCTGCAAAATGCAAAAAGCACTAAAAATGCCATAGGTGTGAATCCAGCCTAAGTGAGTGTTATTCCCTATATATATTCCTTACGTTGGTGGTCAGTGAGAAGAATGTTCCTTACATTGGTGATCAGTGGGAAGAATGTTCCTTACATTGGTGATCAGTTGGAAGAATGTCCCTTACATTGGTGATCAGTGGGAAGAATGTCCCTTACATTGGTGATCAGTGGGAAGAATGTCCCTTACATTGGTGATCAGTGAGAAGAATGTCCCTTACATTGGTGGTCAGTGAGAAGAATGTCCCTTACATTGGTGATCAGTGGGAAGAATGTCCCTTACATTGGTGATCAGTGGGAAGAATGTTCCTTACATTGGTGATCAGTGGGAAGAATGTTCCTTACATTGCTGATCAGTGGGAAGAATGTTCCTTACATTGGTGATCAGTGGGAAGAATGTCCCTTACATTGGTGATCAGTGGGAAGAATGTCCCTTACATTGGTGATCAGTGGGAAGAATGTCCCTTACATTGGTGATCAGTGAGAAGAATGTCCCTTACATTGGTGATCAGTGAGAAGAATGTCCCTTACATTGGTGGTCAGTGAGAAGAATGTTCCTTACATTGGTGATCAGTGAGAAGAATGTCCCTTACATTGGTGATCAGTGGGAAGAATGTTCCTTACATTGGTGATCAGTGGGAAGAATGTTCCTTACATTGGTGATCAGTGGGAAGAATGTCCCTTACATTGGTGATCAGTGGGAAGAATGTTCCTTACATTGGTGATCAGTGGGAAGAATGTTCCTTACATTGCTGATCGGTGGGAAGAATGTCCCTTACATTGGTGATCAGTGGGAAGAATGTCCCTTACATTGGTGATCAGTGAGAAGAATGTCCCTTACATTGGTGATCAGTGAGAAGAATGTCCCTTACATTGGTGATCAGTGAGAAGAATGTCCCTTACATTGGGGATCAGTGAGAAGAATGTCCCTTACATTGGGGATCAGTGAGAAGAATGTCCCTTACATTGGTGGTCAGTTGGAAGGATGTCCCTTACATTGGTGATCAGTGAGAAGAATGTTCCTTACATTGGTGATCAGTGAGAAGAATGCTCCTTACATTGGTGATCAGTGAGAAGAATGTTCCTTACATTGGTGATCAGTAGGAAGAATGTCCCTTACATTGGTGATCAGTGGGAAGAATGTCCCTTACATTGGTGATCAGTGGGAAGAATGTCCCTACATTGGTGATCAGTGGGAAGAATGTTCCTTACATTGGTGATCAGTGGGAAGAATGTTCCTTACATTGGTGGCCAGTGGGAAGAATGTTCCTTACATTGGTGGCCAGTGGGAAGAATGTTCCTTACATTGGTGGCCAGTGGGAAGAATGTTCCTTACATTGGTGATCAGTGGGAAGAATGTCCCTTACACGTTGGTGATCAGTGGGCTGAATGTTCCTTACATTGGTGATCAGTGGGAAGAAGGAGGAGGACACACCCAAGGAGCTCTCTGAGAGATCCAACCTTTTTCAAGCCTGGGCCTTGCCTGCTAGCTTGGCCCAGGAATAATGCCTGATCCTGGGGGAGGCCCCGGGATGGATCCCCCTGATGATACGGGGCCTAGTGAGGAGGAGGTAGAGGATCTGTCTGTAGGTCCAGGCCCTGCTGTGGATGCGAATGTCTTCAGTCAGAAGAGCATTGATCGTTTTAGGGCGATTGGAAGAGCTGAAGAAAAACTTAAAATTTTGAAGGCTGAACACAAATCCTTCAAAATCAAGTATTTCCAGGCCTGGAGTAAAAATCGTTTGGCCATGAAGCCTGAGTTGCAGGAATTGGAGGAAAAGGTAAAGGAACAATCTTTATTATTGGAAAAGCTGAAAGATAAAAGTGGAGAAAAGTTTGATAATGAGAGGAGATTTGCCAGTCAGACAGCAAGTTCCAGGGACCAGCCTCAGATAATGGATGACGCGGGTCCATCTGCCTCTGCACCTCTCCCTCCATGTCAGGGCTTGGAATCGCCGACGGCAACCAGCCAGGGGCTTGAGAGTGAGCATGGCACCCTGAAATGTATCCAGGAGATGGAGTCACCCCTGAGAGCACACAAGGCTGCTTTTACTGAAGTCCCTGAAGCCAAGCCAGTACAGGTGGAGAAATCTCAGCACACCTCACTGCCTTCCAACATGTCTGCCCAACCTGCTGTGGTGGACGGTGTCCTGACTAAGGAGCAGAAAGGGAAGGCCTTGTGCAAAGCGCTGCCTGGAGTTTCTGCTGGGACCTGTAGTTCCTCTGTACAAGGTATGCCTGTTACTAGCAATGAGATTGCCTCACCTGAGCCTCCCTGTGGTGGGGGAGGGGATCAGCATATTGCACCATGTGCAGTGGAAGAAGCAATGGAGGTTTCACCTGTTGCAGTGTCAGACCAGCCTGCACTTTACCCCGATGGAAACCCTGTCCTGACAGAAGAGAACCGACCAGCTGAAGCTTCTACAAGCACAGCAGTGGGAACTGACACTGCTGGGAAGACTGCAGGAACTGTGAATATTCCAGCAAGTACTAAGAATGACAGTAATGATAAAACAATGGATGTGGTGGGTGGTGAAGGGGTTAATACTGCTGGGAAAAATAAAAATGACATTTCTCCCCGTGCTCAGCAGAGGAAAGACTCACCGATTGTTCAGACCAAATCTGTGCAATCGATATCTGCTGCAAATGTGTCAGATGGTTCAAAACAAACCAATGTTTTATCTGCTGGGAGCTACGCATCAGTTTTGGGGAATCGCACCAAGGAGGGTGGGGGGAATGGTGCAAATGTTGGTGGTCACAATTTGGGGGGGTTTAGTGGGGGGATGGTTGGTGGGTATAAGCGGAGAAACGTGGTCCAGTTGAAGTGGGAGGGGGAGGGGACCCCACCAGTAAGGGGGAGGGTGGCAGAGTTGATCCTGGAAATGGGGTTCAAAGTCGCAGACATTTTTGCTTTGATTTGTCCCGTCGGGAGTTGGGAATTTGATTTATCCTTTGTAAAACCTGAGGGTCTGGATTTGTTTTGGGAACGTTTTAGGGGGCGCAGGGACCTTCCGCAGTGGAATGGTTGGATGCCAAAGGTGGTTTCCAGGCAGCCTCTAATAAAATCAGTGACGATCCTCGTGCGTAATGAATCCATCCCAGAGGCTGATTTGGTAGTATGGTTACGCCGATATGGTGAAGTTCTCGCTCCACTGCGGAAGGTCCTTGATCAGCATGGGATATGGACAGGGGCCTGGACAGTGTCACTAAAATTGGGGGTGCAGGGAAATGTTGTTCAACATCTGCCCTGTTCAGCCTTTCTGGGGAGGGACAGGCTGACCATTTTTTACCAGGGTCAGCCTAAGGTGTGCAATAAATGTGGTGACAAGGGCCATTTTGCCTCCACCTGCACCCGCAAGAAATGTTCTTTGTGCCAGGAGCTCGGCCATTTGGCTAAAGACTGTACTGACATTCGGTGCAATTTGTGCCAAAAACTTGGTCACCCCTACAGTCAATGCCCGGAGGCATTACATAACTTGCCAGGGTTGGAGGCTGAGCTGCAGAGGCTGGATAAGGAGGATGAGGCCACTGAAACTCTTGTTGTCCCTCCTGTGTCTGTGACATCTGTTTCTGTTCCCCCTAGTGATGTGGTCCCTGAGATTGTCCCTCCTGTGTCTGTGACATCTGTTTCTGTTCCCCCTAGTGATGTGGTCCCTGAGTCTGTCCCTTCTGTGTCTGTGACATTTGTTTCTGTTCACCCTAGAGATGTGGTCCCTAATCCATCTATTCGTAGATCCTCCAGACTGGCGGAGGCTGCTGGGGGGGCAGGTTTAGCGGATCTTCCCACTCAGCCTCCAGTCCCTGCCCCTCGGCAGCGCAAGCGTGGTCAGGGGAGTGTGGGGGTGCTGGATGGGGGTGGGGCTGATGGAAGGGTGTCCATACCCCATGTTTCACATTCGGTTGATGGGGATTCGGATGAGGAGGGGTGGGAGAAGATTAGGAGGAGGAAAAAAATTAAGAGAAAGACTAGAAAACCGGTCGTCTCTTCCTCAGAGTCGGATCCAAGGGGGGTTCCCCTTGGTAACACCTTTAATGTGTTGTCGGGTGATGAGATGTCTTTGTCTTCCTCTTTTTCATCTATGGATGAGTCACGTAGTTTGAAGAGAGCGGTTTCTGGTGATGAGAGTGTGGTGAAGGTCAAGAAACGACTACCCCAATCATCCTGATGGCAGTTCCCCCTCCGATAAAGGTGGCGACCATTAATGTCGCCAGCATTAAATCTGCAAGAGCTCGTGATATGGCCTTATTTTTGCTCAGTGAGTTTGATGCTGAGATTTTATTTTTGCAAGAGACCTGGTTCCATACTTTGGCCGATGTCCATCTGGCAAAAAGGGAGTGGAGATGCAGTGTCTCCTTTTGGTCTCTTGCGGCTGAGCCCTGCAGCGGAGTTGCGGTACTTTTTGAAACCGATATGGTAACGTGCCGGCAAGTAATTGAGGTAGAAATAGGTGGATGTATGGTGTTGGACGTTTCTTAGAAGGGCTGCATGCATAATGGGTGCGGGTTTGTTTCTTGACCTTGCAGGTTTGTCTGGTGTAGTGGTGTGAGTTTGTATTAAGATTTATTTTCCCAGTGATTACATAATTTTTGCTTTGCTGTAAAGTCTTTTGTTTGAGAGCAGATTTGCTATATTTATTTTCATTTATGTAAATATGTGTATATTTATGTATATCTTATAGTGATTTTATGCTTTTTGTTTGCAAGACTTTTAATAAACAAAATTGGGAAGAATGTTCCTTACATTGGTGGCCAGTGGGAAGAATGTCCCTTACATTGGTGATCAGTGGGCTGAATGTTCCTTACATTGGTGATCAGTGGGAAGAAGGAGGAGGACACACCCAAGGAGCTCTCTGAGAGATCCAACCTTTTTCAAGCCTGGGCCTTGCCTGCTAGCTTGGCCCAGGAATAATGCCTGATCCTGGGGGAGGCCCCGGGACGGATCCCCCTGATGATACGGGGCCTAGTGAGGAGGTGGAGGATCTGTCTGCAGGTCCAGGCCCTGCTGTGGATGCAAATGTCTTCAGTCAGAAGAGCATTGATCGTTTTAGGGCGATTGGAAGAGCTGAAGAAAAACTAAAAATTTTGAAGGCTGAACATAAATCCTTCAAAATCAAGTACTTCCAGGCCTGGAGTAAAAACCGTTTGGCCATGAAGCCTGAGTTGCAGGAATTGGAGGAAAAGGTAAAGGAACAATCTTTATTATTGGAAAAGCTGAAAGATAAAAGTGGAGAAAAGTTTGCTAATGAGAGGAGATTTGCCAGCCAGACAGCAAGTTCCAGGGACCAGCCTCAGATAATGGATGACGCGGGTCCATCTGCCTCTGCACCTCTCCCTCCATGTCAGGGCTTGGAATCGCCGACAGCAACCAGTCAGGGGGTTGAGAGTGAGCATGGCACCCTGAAATGTATCCAGGAGATGGAGTCACCCCTGAGAGCAAACAAGCCTGCTTTTACAGAAGTCCCTGAAGCCAAGCCAGTACAGGTGGAGAAATGTCAGCACACCTCACTGCCTTCCAAGATGTCTGCCCAACCTGCTGTGGTGGACGGTGTCCTGACTGAGGAGCAGAAAGGGAAGGCCTTGTGCAAAACGCTGCCTGGAGTTTCTGCTGGGACCTGTAGTTCCTCTGTACAAGGTATGCCTGTTACCAGCAATGAGATTGCCTCACCTGAGCCTCCCTGTGGTGGGGGAGGGGATCAGCATATTGCACCATGTGCAATGGAAGAAGCAATGGAGGTTTCACCTGCTGCAGTGTCAGACCAGCCTGCACTATCCTCTGATGACAACCCTGTCCTGACAGAAGAGAACCGACCAGCTGAAGCTTCTACAAGCACAGCAGTGGGAACTGACACTGCTGGGAAGACTGCAGGAACTGTGAATATTCCAGCAAGTACTAAGAATGACAGTAATGATAATTCAATGGATGTGGTGGGTGGTGACGGGGTTAATACTGCTGGGAAAAATAAAAATGACATTCCTCCCCCTGCTCAGCAGAGGAAAGACTCACCGATTGTCCAGACCAAATCTGTGCAATCGATATCTGCTGCAAATGTGTCAGATGGTTCAAAACAAACCAATGTTTTATCTGCTGGGAGCTACGCATCGGTTTTGGGGAGTCGCACCAAGGAGGGTGGGGGGAATGGTGCAAATGTTGGTGGTCACAATTTGGGGGGGTTTAGTGGGGGGATGGTTGGTGGGTATAAGCGGAGAAATGTGGTCCAGCTGAAGTGGGAGGGGGAGGGGACCCCACCAGTAAGGGGGAGGGTGGCCGAGTTGATCCTGGAAATGGGGTTTAAAGTCGCAGACATTTTTGCTTTGATTTGTCCCGTTGGGAGTTGGGAATTTGATTTGTCCTTTGTAAAACCTGAGGGTCTGGATTTATTTTGGGAACGTTTTAGGGGGCGCAGGGACCTTCCGCAGTGGAATGGTTGGATGCCAAAGGTGGTTTCCAGGCAGCCTCTAATAAAATCAGTGACGATCCTCGTGCGTAACGAATCCATCCCAGAGGCTGATTTGGTAGTATGGTTACGCCGATATGGTGAGGTCCTCGCTCCACTGCGGAAGGTCCTTGATCAGCATGGGATATGGACAGGGGCCTGGACAGTGTCACTAAAATTGGGGGTGCAGGGAAATGTTGTTCAACATCTGCCCTGTTCAGCCTTTCTGGGGAGGGACAGGCTGACCATTTTTTACCAGGGTCAGCCTAAGGTGTGCAATAAATGTGGTGACAAGGGCCATTTCGCCTCCACCTGCACCCGCAAGAAATGTTCTTTGTGTCAGGAGCTGGGCCATTTGGCTAAAGACTGTACTGACATTCGGTGCAATTTGTGCCAAAAACTTGGTCACCCCTACAGTCAATGCCCGGAGGCATTACATAACCTGCCAGGGTTGGAGGCTGAGCTGCAGAGGCTGGATAAGGAGGATGACGCCACTGAAACTGTTGTTGTCCCTCCTGTGTCTGTGACATCTGTTTCTGTCCCCCCTAGTGATGTGGTCCCTGAGTCTGTCCCTTCTGTGTCTGTGACATCTGTTTCTGTTCCCCCTAGTGATGTGGTCCCTGAGTCTGTCCCTTCTGTGTCTGTGACATCTGTTTCTGTTCCCCCTAGTGATGTGGTCCCTGAGTCTGTCCCTTCTGTGTCTGTGACATCTGTTTCTGTTCCCCCTAGAGAGGTGGTCCCTAAATCTGTCCCTCCTGTCCCTAATCCATCTATTCGTAGATCCTCCAGACTGGCGGAGGCTGCTGGGGGGGCAGGTTTAGCGGATCTTCCCACTCAGCCTCCAGTCCCTGTCCCTCGGCAGCGCAAATGTGGTCAGGGGAATGTGGGGGTGCTGGATGGGGGTGGGGCTGATGGAAGGGTGTCCGTACCCCATGTTTCACATTCCGTTGATGGGGATTCGGATGAGGAGGGGTGGGAGAAGATCAGGATGAAGAAAAAAAAGAAGAGAAAGACTAGAAAACCAGTCGTCTCTTCCTCAGAGTCGGATCCAAGAGGGGTTCCCCTTGGTAACACCTTTAATGTGTTGTCAGGTGACAAGATGTCTTTGTCTTCCTCTTTTTCATCTATGGATGAGGGAGAGTCACGTTGTTTGAAGAGAGCGGTTTCTGGTGATGAGAGTGTGGTGAAGGTCAAGAAACGACTACCCCAATCATCCTGATGGCAGTTCCCCCTCCGATAAAGATGGCGACCATTAATGTCGCCAGCATTAAATCTGCAAGAGCTCGTGATATGGCCTTATTTTTGCTCAGTGAGTTTGATGCTGAGATTTTATTTTTGCAAGAGACCTGGCTCCATACTTTGGCCGATGTCCATCTGGAAAAAAGGGAGTGGAGATGCGGTCCCTCCTTTTGGTCTCTTGCGGCTGAGCCTTGCAGCGGAGTTGCGGTACTTTTTGAAACCGATATGGTAACGTGCCGGCGGGTAATTGAGGTAGAAATAGGTGGATGCATGGTGTTGGACGTTTCTTAGGCCCCATACACACGATAGAATCCATCCGCGGATAAATCCGCGCAAATGGGTTTCAGCGG
Organism: Rana temporaria; assembly: GCF_905171775.1. NCBI lineage: Eukaryota > Metazoa > Chordata > Amphibia > Anura > Ranidae > Rana > Rana temporaria. The sequence goes on along the minus strand of NC_053495.1, from coordinate 127,624,183 downwards.
ATATATTCTATGGTGTGTACACTCCAGCGGATCTGTTTCCGCGGATATTTATCCGTCGAATGGCTTTTCAGCAGATCGAATATTTGTTGAGATGTTAAACAAATCTATCCGCTGCGAATCTATCCGACGGATAGATCCGTTGGTTAGTACACATTATCCGCGGATAAGAACCACGCGCATGCTCAGACAAAATAAGGGGATGGGAGCACTCGTTCAGGTAAAACTCTCGTTTGTTTGTGATATGGCACATTCGTCATTTTAACTATATAGTGTGTCGTTTATTTCCTCTTGTTTTTTCAGCGTTCTCTTGCTAGAATAAACCCGTTCTCTTGCTGATGCCATCTATCCAGATGTTTGAACTTTATTTTTTGCATCCACATGTGAATGTCTTTGTTTTTCTTTTCCAATTTATGTCCCCATTCTTTTTCCTTGGCCATTTTTTTACACTTTTTTTTTGGTTTAGTAAATTATTTTCCCCATTCTTTTTCCTTGGCCATTTTTTTACCCTTTTTTTTATGTTTAGCTAATTATGTCCCCATTCTTTTTCCTTGGCCATTTTTTTACCCTTTTTTATATGTTTAGTAAATTATGTCCCCATTCTTTTTCCTTGGCCATTTTTTTACCCTTTTTTTTAGGTTTAGCTAATTATGTCCCCATTCTTTTTCCTTGGCCATTTTTTTACCCTTTTTTATATGTTTTGTAAATTATGTCCCCATTCTTTTTCCTTGGCCATTTTTTTACCCTTTTTTTTATGTTTAGCTAATTATGTCCCCATTCTTTTTCCTTGGCCATTTTTTTACCCTTTTTTTTATGTTTAGTAAATTATGTCCCCATTCTTTTTCCTTGGCCATTTTTTTACCCTTTTTTTTATGTTTAGCTAATTATGTCCCCATTCTTTTTCCTTGGCCATTTTTTTACCCTTTTTTATATGTTTATCTAATTATGTCCCCATTCTTTTTCCTTGGCCATTTTTTTACCCTTTTTTTTAGGTTTAGCTAATTATGTCCCCATTCTTTTTCCTTGGCCATTTTTTTACCCTTTTTTATATGTTTAGTAAATTATGTCCCCATTCTTTTTCCTTGGCCATTTTTTTACCCTTTTTTTTAGGTTTAGCTAATTATGTCCCCATTCTTTTTCCTTGGCCATTTTTTTACCCTTTTTTTTATGTTTAGCTAATTATGTCCCCATTCTTTTTCCTTGGCCATTTTTTTACCCTTTTTTTTGGGTTTCGTTTTGGTAAAGTTATGTCACCATTTTATGTAGGCGTGTGTTTTTCCTCTTTTGTTTTCGCAAGTTGGTACGCCAAATGTTCCCCCCCCCCCCCAAGGAGTTGGTGTCCTTTCTAAATGACACATATTATTTGCTAAAATGTTTCATGCCTAATCACCACAGTATTAAAACACAATAGACAAGGTCTTTCAGTAAATCAAATAACCATTTATTTGGTACATAAACAAAATTAAATTACCAAGAAGGGCAGCACTTGCTGAGATAGCAACATACATGCAGACTTGTGTTCCAGACTGCACAGGCAACATAGTCAAGGACAAAATGAAGAACCTTGAGGACCGCATACCGAGAACAAAAAAAGAACAACAAAAACAAAAACCAGGAGCAGCAGCAAGTGAGCCAATGGAGCCCAGGCTGTGGTACTCCAAAAAACATGAAGTTTTTGGGGGATCAAATAGAAGGCCGGCAATCATCGTCTCCTGTTCCTTGGAACACTCCTTCTTACAGCAGATCTTCCACGGACCCGTCCACGGCCCCTTGCAGGTCGGGATGATGTGGCAGCAGGAGGAGTTAGCAGGTGTTGTGCAGGATAGGCCGGGTCACTCAGCTCAGTGTCATCGGTCAGCCAGCCCTGGTGCAGCCATAAAAGCACCTGGTTCATGAGGTTCCTGGCACGCCTCTGACCGTCCTCCCCCGCTTGGGACAATTCATGGGCCACATAGGCACTGTAGGCCTCAGTGGGGTTGAGGGGGGCCCTCATTAAGGCGCTAGCTTCCCTAATCATTCGGAGGCTCTCATCCTCCACCTGCCTCCTGCGCCTCATTAGGCCAGTTTGCCTGACCCTGGGGGGAGGGAGTTGCCTGGTGGGGCTGACCGTGGGCCTGGGGCCCTCCTGGCTGGTGCTGGGCCCGGCCTCCTCCTCCTGGCTGACAATGACCCCTTCCTCCTGGCTGGCAGGCAGCTCAGCATCATGAGCCAATCTTTCCTGGTTGCTCCCTTCTTCCTGTGTAAAAAAAAGTGACATGTTAAAAAATTTGGCACAAGCAAATCACACACATTTTCATGCTCTAGACTGGTTTGTTTTATCTTACTTTAAACTTGAATAGACTCTCCTTCTGATCCCTGTACTTGGCATCCATCACCCCTATTTTTATGACCATGACTTTTCAAGTCCATTTTTTTGTTTGGGATTACAATATCAACTCAATAAACAAACAAGAATTAGCAGGCCAAAAACATTTTTTAAAATACTCTACCTCATCAGAAGTGGAGAGTCGCAGATTTTCCGGCCTGCCAGCCAGCCCCTCACCGTCCTCCTCCTGGCTGGGGTGATCTGTGGAAGGTCTGCTGCCCTGCTGTCTGGGTGGAAGGCTTGACATTGATTGCCGGCCCTCTATTTGATCCCCCAAAAACTCCATCTCCTGGTAGTACCACAGACTTGGCAACGTGGACTGTCTTGCTGCTGCTCCTGATCTTTGCTCCCGAAGTTCTCTTCTTTTTGCTCTGTATGCGGCCCTCAGGTTATTCATTTTGTTCTTCACCATGTTGCCTGTGCAGCCGGGAACCCATGTCTGCATATATCTAGCTATTTCAGCAAGTGCTGCCTTTCGTTGGTCCCGGTTTGAATAATGAGGATGTTTTGAATCCCAAAGTAGGGGCATTTCCCTAAACTTCGCTATTAGCCTAGAAATTATCTCCTTTCCCACGATATTTTCCATTTGTGAGTTTTAGAAGGTAAATTTCTGATGAACACTGTTAAACCAAAAATTTAAAAAATTAGAAAATGCCCATCATTCACATTGTATTCATATGTGGCCCCAGATTGATCTTGTACGATGCAAACACAGTGTCTCCTGCAGCCAAAATGCTGGCCAGCTCTGCCCCATTGTTGTGACCCAAAATTAGTTCACATGCAGACCCTTTTTAAAATCATTTTGCTAAATACGTGTAATCTAGACCCATCCACAAATTTACAGATTGAGACCTTTCATGAAGGCAGTATTTAATGTGTACTTAGCCTGCCACTCATCATTCCTGAAATCTAAATACACTTCCTAATAACCTCTGGCCAACCAACACAGAACAATACTTGCATGATCACAATACACCTGGCAAAAAGTAAAACTAGGTAGAGCATTCTTCACATCTAGATTTAAGTGATGTGTAAAAGCATTGTGAGAATTTAATTCAGTTTGGGGGGACACAATAAACATACTAATTTGCGTTAAAAGGCTGCAAACAACAGACAAAACCACAATCCCATGGCTCTCAAGTTTCTAGGCCTCTGCTGATCCCATGTTTCAAGTTTGTACCTTATCTCTAGCTCCTCGTGCAGCTCAATGAAATAATCTCCGCGTAAGCAACGTAATCACGTCGGTTCCCTTTTATAGACTCCGCGTGTGCGTGACACATCGTCACCATTGCCATGCCCCCTAATCAATGTTAATTCTCAAAATCTGGCGTTAACTGTGTTACTGCTGTCAAATGTTCTACAAATCTCCGCGTAAGCAACGTAATCACGTAGGTTCCCTTTAAAAGACTCCGCGTGTGCGTGACACATCGTCACCATTGCCATGCCCCCTAATCAATGTTAATTCTCAAAATCTGGCGTTAACTGTGTTACTGCTGTCAAATGTTCTACAAATCTCCGCGTAAGCAACGTAATCACGTAGGTTCCCTTTAAAAGACTCCGCGTGTGCGTGACACATCGTCACCATTGCCATGCCCCCTAATCAATGTTAATTCTCAAAATCTGGCGTTAACTGTGTTACTGCTGTCAAATGTTTTACTAATCTCCGCGTAAGCAACTGAGCAGAAACGGGCGCATAATCTCCGCGTAACCTACGTAATCACGTCGGTTCCCTTTTATAGACTCCGCATGTGCGTGACACCTCGTCATGCCCCCTACTCAATGTTAATTCTGTAAATCTGGCGTTAACTGTGTTACTGCAGTCAAATGTTTTACTAATCTCCGCGTAAGCAACTGAGCAGAAACGGGCGCATTATCTCCGCGTAACCTACGTAATCACGTCTTATTCATTCTCTAGACTCCGCGTATGTAGTACCCGCCGCCCTGGTCCCCGCCCATGACGGGACATTTCCAGATTTCCACGCCCCTAATCTCTGTGGGGATGAAAGATGGCGATGACAGGCGAGCATGCACGGAGCTCTCAGGCCAGAAGTGAGGGGACAGAGGCAGGAACGTCCCGATCCAGGCCTAAACGTTATAAGGCAACTAATATGTCCTTTGACGAAATGGTGGAGCTGGTAGACATTATGCGGAGGAAGGACTATGATGGGCAATATGGCCCATACAAGACCCCCAACCGCAGGAAGGGGAAAATTATGGAGAAGGTGGCACGTAAAATGCAGAGGATGTTTGGTATCACAAGGTCCAAGGAGCAGCTACGGAAGCGGTGGTCCGACTTAAAGCTTCGTGAGCCACATCAACTAAAGAAAATAAAAAAAATACTCAAAAAACGTAAGTTATTTTTTGTTTTGAGGGGTGGGGACAATTTTATTCTTTTAATGTTTGGTCAGGTACATTTCTACATCTGTATCCTTGGCCTGGTTGTACTTCTGAAAATATGTTTAAATAATTGTATTTCTCAAAATCTCATTTGCTTGGCCAACGACTGTTAATAGGAAACCTTGTTCACATCAGGTTGCTTCGCAAAAATACGATGTTGGCCCAGGAACAACACACCTGGACATGCCTCTCTTGCCAAAAACATTGTTTGTAAACATTGTGGTCAAATTTATTAATTGAACAATTAAATCCAAGAATGGGAAATGCAAACAGTGCTACTAAGCAGGTGTTTCCATATCTGTAATCCATAGCACCTGTGTCTCCCTCAAAATCTTACCAGAAAATTTGGATGGTCTCTGCTCTAAATTATAAGGGGGGGACATCCATGTGTGTCACTTTGCTAAAAATGGAATTAATCAGAGCTTGGCCTAGAAGTCATCCTAAAATATAGGTTTGTGTTCATAAGACAACTAAATATTTTTAAAAAAATCCTCTAAACTTCTATGCAATGTGTGCGATTTATGCTCTACACTATTTTTTGTTTTGTTTTTTTTTCTAGGGGAAAGAAGACGCCAGCAATTTGAGGAGGCAGAGAGGGCCAGACATGCCCGGGATCTGCCATCTGGCCATGTGGAGGAGGAGGAAGGAATAGAGGAGGATGTTGAGGAGGAGGTGGAAGGAAGAGATGAGGATGTTGAGGAGGAGGTGGAAGGAAGAGATGAGGATGTTGAGGAGGAGGTGGAAGGAAGAGAGGAGGATGTGGAGGAGGAGGAGGAGGAAGGAAGAGAGGATGATGGTGTAATTTTAGATCTGGTAGTTGTTGAGGAGGAAGATGAAATTGAAGAAGAAGATGTTGCTGATTTTGAAGATGGTGGATTGGTGGAAGAAGAAGAAGGAGGAGTTATTGAAGATGGAGAAGTGGTGGAGGAGGAGGAAATCAACACGACATCAGGTCAGTGTCATCCCAGCTTGATAGGGCAAAACAGATGTAGATAGGGTTGCCACCTCATCCCTTTAATCCAGAACACATATGGATTACACATGTTCTGTGGCTAATGTAATGCTGATATGGCACCAGGTGAGTAAAATTACCACCTTTTAATCAGCCACAGAACCTGTGTAATTAATATGTGTTCTGGTTTAAAGTGATGAGCTGGCAACCCTAGATGTATCTCGGCCGGTCAAATGTATAATTTTATATTTTTTACTAATTTTGTAGGGGATGAAGATGCTGTTCCCCATTTTTCTCGGGCAAGTGCGGGAATTATAATCCAGCAAGTAATGGAGTGCAGCAGCGAAATGGAAAATATGCGGCAACAGATGGTTCAGATGGAACAGAATGTGCGCAATATAATAGTCGACTGCTGTGCCGAGCTGGACACTATGCGGCAACGAATGGTGGTTATAGAGCAAAACTATAAGAACATCATTGACATGATGGGCCGTGTGAAAGACTAAACCAACCCCCCCCTCCCATCCCCCAACCTGTTTTTATGTCTGACTCAGCAACACGCCAAAATTTGAAGATGCACACACAGTGTGTCAACATGTGCTATCTGCCATCACAGAATATAGAATATCTGTGCTTTGTGGGTACAACCCCCTCCTCGATTATTAAATAATTTTCGAGGAAAGGTTTGCTCCCACAAAACCCAGACATTGTTCACCCATGATGGCAGATAGCACATGTCGCCTTTTTAAAGTCTTTTGTTGTGGTATAACTGACATTTGGCGAAAAACACTGAATGTGTGCATCTTCAAATTTTGGCGTGTTCCGGTGTGACCTCACACCATGACTGTTTTTGGGAATGCAAAAGTGACACATTTTGGTTTGTATTTTTTGGGACATGTTTTCTATTGTATAGTTTAAAAATGGCTTCCATTCAACAAGCCATACAAAACAGAAAAAGTAAACAAAAATTAAAAAAAATAATGGAAAAAAATAAAAAAAATTAAACCAAAAAAACAAAAAAAAGATTGGTTAACACATCGATCCCAAAAATATGATCAATATTTTTAATTGATTTCCAAAAAACACAACACCCAAAAAAAAAAATAAAATAAAATATATTGTTATAAAATATTTCCCCAAAAAAAATAATAACGATTATTTGGTGAACAAATATGTTTAAAAAATTTAAAAAATATTTTTATACACAATTACGACAAAAAATATAGAAGAAATTGTTTGGAACCCAAAAAAAAAAAAAAAAGGATACTTACTAAAAAAAAAAAAAAAAAAAAAATCAACGTGAAACGTAAAAATGTTGGCATGTTTAAGAGCAAAAAAATAACCTTTTGGCTAAAAACCAGAAAAAAGCTGACAATAAAAAAAGTTGGTTTTAAAACATTACAAGGAGTGGCTTGATTATTTAAGATGCTGAATACCCAGTTTGGAGATGAGTGAATAATGTGCAATTGTGTTTATTTACTAAAACCTGAACCCTACATTTGGCACTAGAAGTGCACTATTTTTTGGGCTAACCAGGAAGACAGAAAAAAATACAAAAAGCAGGAATGACAAACAACTGTATAAAGTCCAATGGTCTAATTATTTATTATTTCTGTGAATATTCCTTTCTTTGGGGGGCCAAATTAGAAAGAAATATGATCTGGCATAGCAATGGCCCCCCGACCCATGAAGTACTCAACATATTTGTCGCGTACCTCACGAGCAGATTGGGTGCCAGTGCCAGCGCGACCAGTGACCAGCCCAGGGAGAGGATCTGAGAGTAGTCTTGCCTCAGAAACGCTGTCGGATAGGTACGTCTGGGAATGCCTGCGTAAAAAGTTGTGCAAAATGCAGCAGGCAAATACAACGGTGTTCAATTTATATTCCGCCAAATGTATCGATGTCAGGAACAGGCGGAACCGGTTGCTGAGGATCCCAAAGGCATTCTCGACTACCCTCTGAGCCCTGGACAACCGAAAATTAAACACACTCCTCTCTGAGGTGAGGGTCCTCTGGGGAAAAGGCCGCATTAGGTGAGGTCCAAGCCCGAAAGCCTCGTCCGCTAGGAACACAAACGGAAGTCCTTCCACATTGTCTTCATCTGGTGGCAGTGCCAGATCACCAGTTTGGAGACGATCGTAGAATTCAGTCCGTGAGAACACTCCCCCATCTGACATCCGGCCGTTCTTCCCCACGTCCACATATAGAAACTCATACTGTGCCGACACCACCGCCATCAACACAATACTATGATAACCCTTGTAGTTAAAATAGTAGGACCCCGAGTGGCGTGGGGGCACAATGCGGACGTGTTTCCCATCTATTGCTCCACCGCAGTTAGGAAAATCCCACCGCTGGGCAAATTGGGAAGCCACAGACTGCCATTCCTGTGGGGTGGAGGGTAGCTGTGGGGACAAACAAAAAATGAGATTTACTACTTTGGCACATAAACATTGCAAACATAATCGAAAATCCATCATTGTGCAACATCAACAACAGGATTCACATTTCACACAAGCATTGTGAATTGATTTTTTTTTGGAAAAAATATAGACCCACTTAATTATCAGACTCCACATCCCTCTGATGATAGAGCAAGAAACTATTTTGGGGGGGGGGGGGGGGCAGAGCTACAATTGATTATCCTAAAAATAACCGAGAATTTAGGCTAGGTGGGTTTGGGCCTAGGAAAGCATGCTGGACAGGTTTATGGTGGGTAAGGACAAAATATGCAGGTAGGCCCAAAACAAACATGTAAAGGTTAACAACATGCCTGGGGAGAAAAGGGAACATCCCACACACAGCAGATTACAATCTCATGGTTATTAGGGAAGAAAAAAAAAAAAGACTTTCTCACACATTTAAAAAAACAAAATTGTGTTGTTCAAATTAGGGAACTTACCTTAAGATACTCCTCCTGCAGAACATGTATGATGGCAGTACACGTCTCCGGTATGATGACCCCAAGTGACTGGGGAGAGATGCCTGTCGAGAACTTGAGGTCCTGCAGGCTCCTCCCAGTCGCCAGGTACCGCAACGTGGCAATAAGCCTCTGCTCGGCCGTGATGGCATCGCGCATCACAGTGTCCTGCCTCGTGATATAGGGGGACAGAAGTTCCAGCAGACGGTTGAATACGGGGTCCGTCATGCGGAGAAAATTCCGAAAATCATCCGGATTATTCTCCTGGAGTTCCCTAAGCAGAGGCATATGAGAAAAATGGTCACGCTGGCGCAACCAATTCTTGGCCCAGAAACGCCTCCTCCCACTGTTCCTGGCCAAACAACTGATTCGCTGAGCCTGTCCATTAGCAATCCCATAACCAGCACCAATTCGCGAGAATCGACGCTGCTGCTCCATCATGGAATCAAACCGGCCGGCTGGTCAGTCAAGAACACACTCCAACAGAAAGCACTCGCAAATCCAGCACAACCTGCTAAGCCCGCACGACACACAGATACGAGCGCACAGTACGCGGAAACGTGCTGAAAGCCTGTGCCCGAATGCCAACTGCAAACCCGCAAGCAAACGCACTGAACCCGAGAATACCTACTGTCAAAACGCGGAGAATGAAAAGCACGAATCGGCTCTAACCAAACCTTCACTAGCACGCGGTCACACGGAACTAGCAAAAGCGGAACAGAGGGCGGCGCCGTTGACTTTGGTCTTCCCCTTTATAGTGACGTTTTACGTGGTTTACGTTGCATACGTTCTGGTTCGCGGAGATTTTTGGGCGCTAGTGTGTACGTTCCAGCGGATCAACAGATAAATCCGTCGATCCGCTGAAACCGATCCGCGGATAAATTTCAGCGGATGGATTCTATCGTGTGTATGGGGCCTTAGAAGGGCTGCATGCATAATGGGTGCGGGTTTGTTTCTTGACCTTGCAGGTTTGTCTGGTGTAGTGGTGTGAGTTGTATTAAGATTTATTTTCCCAGTGATTACATGATTTTTGCTTTGCTGTAAAGTCTTTTGTTTGAGAGCAGATTTGCTATATTTATTTTCATTTATGTAAATATGTGTATATTTATGTATATCTTATAGTGATTTTATGCTTTTTGTTTGCAAGACTTTTAATAAACAAAATTGGGAAGAATGTCCCTTACATTGGTGATCAGTGGGAAGAATGTTCCTTACATTGGTGATCATCAGTGGGAAGAATGTTTTAATTCCTATAATAAACATTTATTTTGAACAGTGTGTAGAGAAATTCTTTGAACGCCTGCAATGTGGGCAGTGCAATATGTAGGTGGGACTTTGTGTGAATGTAGCTTTAACGTGGGCGGGGACACATGGGCGGAGACACAGGGGGCCCCATGATCTCCTTTTGCCCGGGGGCCCCATGAACTGTCACAGTCCGCCCCTGTTTATGACCATTTTTTTTTTTTTGGTGGCTCAGATTATGAGCTTGTTTTTTGGTTATGCTCAGATTTTGAGTTTTTTTTTTTTATTGATGCTCAGATTATGAGCTTTTTTTTAATTTTGTAGCTGCCCCTGGCATGTTGGCACACAGATGTGAGATCCAGAAAGTGTGGGTGCTCTGCTTGTTCAGCTCGTCCGTCTTGGTGCTGTTGTAGTTGCTCTCCAGCTGACCTGTGGCCATCTGTTGCTAACTTGCCCCTGCTTTTATAAAGTGTAAATTTGCCCCGGCCAAACAGCTTGCGCGCTTTGGGCGCAAAATGCTCCTCACACACGCAAGTTTATGAATCAATGGCAGTTCCTCATTTGCATATTTGCTGAGGGAAAACCATGAGAGCGCAAGTTTCTCCCTGAGCAAAATTGCCCCTTAATTGCGCCGGGGCAGAGAAACTTCCTCCGTGCAAAAATGGCACATTTCAGGCTTAGCTTGCTTTCTGGGTCACCCGCAAATTTGCCTGGGCGCAAATCCGTACTGTCGCGGCGCAAATCGCACTTGCTCCCGCGCAAGTCGTACCTGAATCTGGGCCACTGTTGTCTCAGTCAACTACACTCACACTTTTCCACACTTTATTTCACTCATCATCACAGTCACATTTCACATGCACCATCTTTACACTTACATTCTTCTTTGCACCCCACATTCACCTATCTCGATACTCTACTGGGTTTCTTCATTAATTATATTTTCCAGTGCAAATTAAATTTTTACTGTTTGCTTCGGGATTTAATTATGGCTTCAATTACTTTTTTCATATATTTCAGTTTATCATTATTATATTAGTACTACATTTCTCCAACTATTTTTGCATACTATTTTTTACTTTATATTATTACTTTTACAGCTTGGGTGCCCCCTTTTTCGGTTCCAGTCTTTGATAGCCACCATTTTGGTCTTTTGGGTCTCTCCCTCCAGATCCCCCCTCGCCCCCCACGTATCAGTGCGGCTCCCAGCAGTTTTTTGGTCTGCCCACTCAGCCGAGCCTTTTCCATCTTTGCTCCCCCGCCTCCACGGGGGTCGTGCGGTGTACTGGCAAAAGTTACATGGTTCCTAGTTGGTCCACAGTCGCAGGACACATGGGAAAGCGCTTTTGCCCTTTCTTTTAGCCGGTAAAGGGTAAATATATTCATTATTCACAATATTGTCAATATGGTAGATGTTTCTCTGTTGAGTGTTTTTGTTTGTTTTTTTAACAATCTCACCTATACGATGTATTTCATTCTAGAGCATCTCCTTCCTACCCCCCTGAAGATGACCGCCCTCTACAAGGTCGAAACGCGTCAGAGTTTATCATATGTATCATGTTCATCATGTGTACCATGGTTATAACATTATGCCATGCTTTTGCAGGTTTGCCCTTACGGCCCAATCAATATACTGTTAATCTTGTATGTACATGTTTTTATTGCCATTACTTGACTGTTTTGGTTAAAAAATATATCAGATACGTTTCCTTGTGAGACTTATAAAACTACAATAAAACTTTTGTATTAACTAAATAATATCCATTTATTTATTTTTTGCTGCAATACAAAGCCCCCCGGGGTAACATTTCCTTCATAAAAATTTATCAGGCTTGGATCACCACCAGCTACCAAGCACCTGATGCTGATGTAACTGAATCATTTTTTTGGAAATGTCAGATCCCTTCAAGACTGCCTATGCTGATGCTGAGTGACTATCCTGTTAAGCTGAGTGACTATCCTTTTCCTCCTCAATGATCATGCTGATGGCTTGTAAGAACATTTTTGGTTCTGGGCACCGCCACCAGTGGCTAAGGCCCAATTGTTCTGCCCCTGTTTAACAGGGGTGCGTAATTAAAATTTTTGATGCAATACTTTGCAACAGGGCTCATTCCTGCGCTCCAACTAGAGTATCTGTGAGGGGTTGCAGTGTTGTGGCACCAGCACCAGTGCCTAAGACCCAATTTTTTTGCTCCTGTTCAACAGGGGCATGCGATTACAATTCTTGATCTAATATTTCACAGCAGGGCCCACTCCTGCACACACCAAGAGTAACTGAGGGCTTACAGTGTTGTGGCACCAGCACCACCACCAACAAAGGCCCAATTTTTCTGCTCCTGTTCAACAGGGGCATGTAATTACAATTCTTGATCTAATATTTCACAGCAGAGACCATTCATGCGCCCACCAAGAGTAACTGTGAGGGCTTACAGTGTTGTGGCACCAGCACCACCACCACCAACAAAGGCCCGATTTTTGTGCCCCTGTTCAACAGGGGCATGTAATTACAATTCTTGATCTAATATTTCACAGCAGGGCCCATTCCTGCGCCCACCAAGAGTAACTGTGAGGGCTTACAGTGTTGTGGCACCAGCACCACCACCACAACCAACAAAGGCCCAATTTTTGTGACCCTGTTCAACAGGGGCATGCAATTACAATTATTGATCTAATATTTCACAGCAGGGCCCATTCCTGCGCCCAAGAGTAACTGTGAGGGCTTACAGTGTTGTGGCACCAGCACCACCAACAAAGGCCCAATTTTTTTTCCCCTGTTCAGAGGCATGTAATTACAATTCTTGATCTAATATTTCACAGCAGGGCCCATTCCTGCACCCACCAAGAGTAAGGCCTTGTACACACGATCAGTCCAAACTGATGAAAACGGACTGAAGTTCAGTTTCATCAGTTCACTGATGAAGCAGACTGATGGTCTGATGTGCCTATACACCATCAGTTCAAAAACCGGTGACGTAAAACACAACGACGTGCTGAAAAAAATGAAGTTCAATGCTTCCAAGCATGCTCAGACTTGATTCTGAGCATGCCCGGGTTTGGAACCGATGCTTTTGCGTACTAACCATCGGTTTTGATCTATCGGTCACGCGTCCATCGGTCCAATTTTAAAGCAAGTTCCCTGTTTTTGGACTGAAGGATAACAGACCGATGGGGCGTACACACGGTTGGTTTGGACCGATGAAACTGAACTTCAGTCAGTTTTCATCGGTTTGGACTGATCGTGTGTACGATGCCTCACTGTGAGGGCTTACAGTGTTGTGGCACCAGCGCCACCACCACCAACAAAGGCCCAATTTTTCTGCCCCTGTTCAACAGGGGCATGTAATTACAATTATTGATCTAATAGTTCACAGCAGGGTGTTCCAGCACCCACCAAGACTAACTGTGAGGGCTTACAGTGTTGTGGCAATACCTAGGGCCCACATTTCTGCAGAGTATATACGGCAGGCCCCAGCTTTCAAACATCCAACTTACAAACAACTCCTACTTGCAAACGGAAGGAGACAACAGGAAGTGAGAGGAAATCTACCCCTAGGAAGGGAAATTCTCTTCTGCAAGAGGTGTCTCCTGACCACTGATGCTTTATCACAAATAAAAATACATTTTCAAAAAAACATTTGTCATTGGGACAGAAAGTGAGGTGAAATCTTCTGAACAGATGCACAGACAGCAAAACAAATGTTACAGGCTGGAGCTACACTTTAAAAATGTACCAGTTCAAAATTACAAACAGATTCTACTTAACAAACCTACAGTCCCTGTCTTGTTTGCACCAAATGTATACTGCTGTTCAAAGTATATAGGGCCAAAGGGGCTGGTAATGACCTGGGGGGAAGTGGGGGGGAACCCATGCTATTTTTCTCAATGATTTTCATCCATATTGCAGGGACCAGACATTACATTAAAGCCGCAAGCAGTTTTAAATTACTTTTTCCTATAGAAATGTAATTTTGTGCAGGGACAGTTCTAAACACGGAAAACACGTGCCACTTCACAGGCATACTATAGACAACCAGCAGGTACGATATTTAAAGGAATATTTAAAAAAAATTTTCACTTCAAGCATCATTAAAATCCCTGTTCCCAAATAAACGGCCGTTTTTAAAACTTTTTGTTGCATTGATACATGTTCCCTGGGGTAAGACCCGGGTCACCAAACCCGTTTTAGGACAATAACTTGCATATTAGCCTTCAAAATTATCAATTTTGAACGTTCGAGTCCCATAGACTTCAATGGGGTTCTAAAGTTCACGCGAACGTTCGGTCCGTTCGAAGGTTGTGATGCAAACCAAACTGGGGGGGGGGGGGTGTTCGGCTCATCCCTATTCATGTTACAAGCTCCCTGGAGCCCCTCAACCCGTCGGTTGAGAATTCTGAGTCACAACCTCCTTCTAGACCCTGGCAGGGAAATGCTCTGCAAAAGTATGAAGGAATTCACAGCAAGCCTACAGGAGAAATACACCAAATTCATAGATAATTGGGGGGCTTGGAAAGACTTCAGCATCTCAGATATCTTTAGACTGTACCTGTGATCTATTTTCTCACCAAATCTCTCTTTTTCTATTTTCTCTTATTGTTTTTGTTTGCTATTTATTTTAATGGTTGAAGCTATGGGGGTACAAAGGTCTATGCACGATTATAAAATTGAATGACAAACTGTCTAAAATAGTTTTATGTTTTGTTTATGAAGTCAATTGAGAATTTGTGATGTTGTCTGTCTGACATGGAGTCAAGATACAGTATAGGCGATTTCGAAGAGGATAAGTGGATAGTGGCATTAAAGCTCCTTGCAGAAGCTTCACTTTCCTCCTTTATATACGCCATAGAGTTTTTTATAGCGCTCAAAAATTGTTCTCTTGGGGTTGTAATATGCATACGTGCACATTAATTCATGTTATGACACTGTCCTAAACTATTTCGGTATTGGACAGATATATTTCAAATTTTATCCAAACTTTGGTCAATTTAATTGTCTCCTGATCCTAAACTTGCCATGTTGGGCCTATTTCCAGAGGATTGGCCATTATTCTTTCAGAAAATGTCATTTACGCATTTGTAATTTCTTGCCCGTAAGTTGATTTCTCAACGTTGGCTATCTTCTAACCCGTCAACTTGTGTTCAGTAGTGCACGATGGTAAATCCTGTGCTGGATAGAGAGCGATTTAGGGGTTGTATACATAAATTGGATACGTTCTGGTCTTTTTGGTTATCCTCCCCATATATAATATCTACTAGTGTGGATGATCTCTTTGCTTCTATCAATAGTGTTGCTGCATTATAATGGATCTATGGTGTGGAATTTCAAATATAAGTTTTATTGCACAACACCAAGGGGAGAGGTCCCAACACTACAGCAAGTACAGCAAACAGTATACAGGTTACAAACACTTCATGCAACATGTTGTCATAACGAGACCCTTATACAACAGTACATATCAGATGAATGCATCACAATCCGTGCACAACCCCAGGGCCAATGTTTCCCTCACAGTGTAAGCATCCATAGATATAGGACCTCCCCACCTCCTTTTTCACTTTTTCTTGAGAAAACAAGCAACATGGAAAATAGAGTTAGGGCTATGACAGAGACTAACAGGGAAGAGGGGGAACAGTATTCACACAAGAGGGGGGGGGCAATCCAGGGAGTGGGTGTCAGAGCGGGGACCGACTCCCGCTACAGGATTATGTAGTACTCCACAACTGGGTTACTATCGTAGAAGGGCTGTCCCTTCATCCGAAAAAATAAAAACGTTCCAGGTCTCAGAGTATTTCTCACGATTGTGTTTCGCAGTGAGGACCAAGTCCTCCATCGCTTTTATTTCCTCTACTTTTCTCAACCAGCACGCGATGGTTGCAGGGGCCCACTGTTTCCAGAATAGGGGTATACAAGCCTTCGCGGCATTCAGTAGGTGGCGCATTAGTGACTTTTTGTACAATTTGGTGGGGATCGTAGAGAGGTGCAGCAGGAAAAATGCTGCATCATGTGGGATTTCGTATTCCGTGAAAGTCTGTGTTATGCGGTGCACCTCCTCCCAGAAGTTCCCCAGTACTGGACAAGACCAGAAGATGTGCAGCAGGGAGCCTTCCTCTCTCTCACAGCGCCAGCAACGGTCCGAGGTAGTCGGGAAGAATTTGTGCAGTTTGACAGGTGTGAGGTACCATCTGGACAAGATTTTAAAGTTTGTCTCCTGAATTTTGGTGCAGATAGAAGATTTCAGTGCACAGCTGATCATGTGTTGTTGTTGCAACGCTGAGAATTTATAGTCCAGATCTCTCTCCCACCCATCAAAAAAGGGTAGCTGAGGCTGTGTGGGTGGTGTGTTAAGGAGGGAGTACATTTTGGACAACGTCTGCGATATTGGTTCCGTTTCTGAGCAGAGCTCCTCAAAGGTTGTCAATTGTCGTGAGAAGCTCTGAGGGTCAGGGATGGAATGTAAAAAGTGGTGCAGCTGGACTGCTCTCCAGAAGGGAAGCTGGAAATTACCCGACTCGGCGGTCAGTTCCGAGATGCTTGGCCATCTCCCCGCCATCATGAATATGGACGCATGTTCAAAGCCCATGTTCCTAAGGGTTATATACTCCGTAGGCAGTAAGCCTGGGGTGAATTTGGGATTACCCAGAATCGGGTAAAGCGGGGAGGAATTTGTCGTAAGGGACGACCGCCTGGCCACCTCGTCGCCCTGACGCAGAGTAGCCCCTATCGTCGGGTGGGATTTCAGCCATGGTTGGAGGGCGCCGTAGCACCACAACACACTCCCCAAGGGCACAGTCGTTTGCGATTGCTCTAGATTTACCCACAACTTGGATGTCTTGTTACGCGCCAATCCAAAACCCGACCCAGGCGGGTGGCCTGATAGTATTGTTTGATGTCGGGGAGTGCAAGATCCCCGTTCTGTTTGGGGAGCGAGAGCAAGACACGACGCAAGCGGGGCTTCTTGTTAGCCCAGACGAACCGGGCAAAAAGGGCCTGCACCTGCTTAAAATATGATTGTGGGATATGTATTGGTAGGGCCTGAAAAAGGTAGAGGAATTTGGGCAGGATGCACATCTTTATTAGATTACCTCTGCCGAACCACGAGTGTAGGCCTTTGCTCCAGCCCTCCAGCAGGGCGCGCGCCTTCGACAGGATCGGTGGAAAGTTTAGGTCAAACGTGCGTGAGGTGTCTTTCGGCATGTATGTCCCCAGATACTTCAGGGCTGAGTCTGTCCATTTAAAGCGGAGGCTAGATTGCATAGTCCGTAGAACATGCGTAGGCACAGCCACCCCCATGGCCTCTGACTTTGAGAAGTTTATTTTCAAGTTCGACAGGGCTCCATAAATATCGAATTCCTTAAGGAGGATTGGTAGCGAGATCCTGGGATTGGTCAGCGAGAAGAGTAAATCGTCCGCATACGCTGAAATCTTACACTGGGAGTCCCCTAAGGTCAGCCCCCGTATGTCCGGGTTCAGTCTTATTTTGCATAAGAACGGTTCCAGGGATAAGGCAAAGAGGAGGGGTGAGAGAGGGCATCCCTGTCTCATTCCGTTACCAATAGAGAACGGCGGGGAGAGCAGACCATTCGCCTTCACCTGGGCCGTTGGGTTAGAGTATATCTTTTTGATCCAGGTAATCATCCTCTCCCCTAGACCTATGAGGTGGAGTACCGAAAACATGTAAGCCCAATTAACCCTATCAAAGGCTTTCTCGGCATCCGTACTGAGGAATACACAAGGTATCCTCCCTGCAGACGCCACGTGCAGAAGGTTCAGCACTTTTTTTTTTACATATCTTTTATTTTGTTTTCTCCAATAAACAACAGAAAATGTTACAACTGTGATTACATATTCCACACATTTTCATCTATCAGTAGCTATTTCCTAGACCATCTTCGTTTATATCCCATCTTAATCTCCCTCCCTACCCAGAAAACCCCACAACCCAAAAAAAAAAAAAAAAAAGAGAAAAAAAAAATAAAATAAATAAAAAACCCCCACCCTATCCCCCCCCCCTTCCCTTCCCTCTCTCCTCTCTCGAGCCATAGGACTTGAACCTCTCAGATCTTTCCCATTCGCCTCTACCTTACTTCCTTCTCTCTAAAATTCTAGTTTTCCTCCAACAACCTCTTTCCTTCTTCTGATCTAATAAATACCTTCCACCCCGACCATATGTCTTCATACTGTGTTTTCCTGTTCTGTGCTGCATACACCAGATCTTCCATTGCTCCTACCTCATCAATCCTTTTAAGCCAACCTGCAATAGATGGCGGGCGCACATCCCTCCACCTCAACGTAATTCCTACTCTTGCCGCGTTTATCATATGGCACACTACCGACCTCTTATACTTCTGCACTGGTATCTGTGAGCTATGTAACAGGAAGAGAGCGGGATCGTCCAAAATCAATTCTTCTGAAAATTTTTGTGAGATTCTTCTTACTTCCTCCCAGTAATGTCTCATTTTTTGGCATGACCAAAAAATATGAAACAGAGTTCCTTGTTCTCTACCACATCTCCAGCACCTTTCATCTACTTCTTTATCAAATTGATATAATCTTTCTGGAGTGTAGTACCATTGTATAAGGAGCTTGTAATTAGCTTCTTGCATTTTTGAACATACTGATGAGTTGAATGCCAGGTATATTATTTGTTTATGTTGACTTGGGGTGAATATTCTCCCCAAATCTTCCTCCCATTTCTGAATACCTGGCATCACAAATTCCTCAGCTGGCATGTTCAGAAACCCATACATTTTAGATAATGTCCTTGAGACTGGCTCCACCCCGCTACAACCTTTTTCCAATGTTGTCAGTTTCCTGTGAAATTCTGTTACCGGGCCCAAAGATCTTAAGAAATGGTTTACCTGCAGTGCCTGCCATATTGCAAGTTCAAATGTACCTCCTACTTCTGTCAGGTCCCTGATTGATGGCCACGCATTTGGCCTCAAAAAATCTGAGACCTGACAGAGGTCCTTTTCTTTAAATTCTTCTTTTATATTTTTTTCCATCCCTGGAGTAAAATTAGGGTTACCTATTATAGGTATCAATGGCGATTTACTTGGTGTATATTTCTTATCTCGACAAATTCTCTCTGAGATTTGCAGTGTAGGGCCTATTATAGGATGTCTCTTAAGGTATCTGGGAAGAACCGCGTAGCACCAAGGTGCTCTAGCTAGAGGTATCTGACTCACATACTGCTCTATATTTACCCAACGTTTAGACTCCCCGTGTCTACACCAATCTACCAACCTAGTTAAATGTGTTGCTCTGTAGTATTTTATTATATCTGGGACTGCCATCCCTCCTACGTTTTTCGGCATTCTCAACAGTTCTTTTTTAATTCTGTCTTTTTTCCCTGCCCATATAAATTTCATGAACAGGGTGTTTACCTGTCGAAGGAAGGTCATTGGTATGCGGATTGGCAGTGCCTGAAACAAATACAATACCTTTGGCAAGATACACATTTTAACTATATTTCCTCTCCCGAACCAGGAGTGCATTCCATGTCTCCACTTTTCTAGCAGTCTTCGTATTTTGTTGTATAATGGGGGAAAGTTCAACGCATAGATATTTTTAATATCGGATGATATATATGTGCCTAGGTATTTTAATACCCTTCCCCATTTAAACCTAAAATTCTGTTTAATTATATCCCCCATAGGCTCTGGTATCGCCACCTTCATTGCTTCAGATTTTGTGTTATTTATTTTCAAATTAGATAGTCTACCATATACCTCTATTTCTCTTACGAGATTAGGGAGTGATACATGAGGGTTGGTCACTGAAAAAAGCAGGTCGTCCGCATATGCTGCTACTTTATGTGTCTGATCTCCCATCTGAATTCCCTGGATGTCTACATTTTGTCGGATCCTATTTAATAGGGGCTCTAGTGTAAGGGCGAATAACAAGGGTGATAGGGGGCATCCTTGTCTTGTTCCATTTGTAATTTTAAAAGGAGGTGATATTACTCCATTGACCCTTACTGAGGCACGTGGGCATGTATATATACTCATAATCCATCTGACCATCTGTTCCCCTATTCCCACCTGTCTCAGTACTTCCTCCAAAAAACGCCAGTTCACCCTATCAAACGCTTTTTCTGCGTCGGTGTTCAAAAACACACAAGGGATTTTTTTTTCTCCTACATAATGTATCAAATTAAGTATTTTGGTCGTATTGTCTTTAGCTTCCCTTCCTGGAATAAATCCCACTTGATCCATATCTACTAATTCAGCTATCCATGGTTGAAGCCGAGACGCTATTATCTTGGAGAAAAGTTTAAGGTCTGCGTTTAGTAATGAGATAGGCCTATAACTCCCGCAATCGGCCGGGTCCTTCCCCTCTTTAGGAATGACAGTAATATGAGCCAAAAGTGCCTCCGGGGGGAATACCGCCGTACCTCCAACTGCATTAAAAAACTTTGCCATCTGTCCGTTTAATATCGTGGAAAATTCCCTATAATAACTTACCGAGAATCCGTCTGGGCCGGGAGATTTCCCTAACTTCACTTTTTTTAAAGTTTCCCCTACTTCTTCCACAGATATAGGACTCTCCAACTTCTTTCGGACTACAGATGGTAGTCTAGGTATGCCTGCCCCAGATAAATATTCCTCTATCTCCAGCTGTTTGTCCCCTACTGTTGGTAAATTGTATAGCGCCGAGTAATATTCCCCAAATGTCTGGGCTATCTCTCTAGGTTTTTTTTTAAGCTGTCCTTCTTTCCCTTTAATCTGTGGAACATATACCGCCCTATTCTTTTCTTTAAGTTTCCCTGCAAGTAGTTTACTGCATTTATCTCCCAGCTCATAATTAGCCTTCCTGCCTCTCTGTATAATCGCCTTAGCTTTATACCGCATAATCTCTGAGATTTGCCTCCTTAGTTGCCCCAACTTTCTCCCAGTCTCGGGAAGTTGTTTTTTTTTATGTTGAAGTTCTAGTTTCTGAATTTCCTCTAATATCTCCCTGATCTGTTTATCCCGTTTTTTTTTCAAATAAGATCCATGTTTTATCAGGATTCCCCGAATGACTGTCTTGTGAGCCTCCCATACCATTCCTGGATTACTTCCTGGTATGTCATTGACCTGAAAGTATGCTGCAATCTCTTTAGCCACATCATTCCTGACTTCTGAATTTTGCAGCAGCCCCTCATTCAAGCGCCAGTTTCTATCTTGGGCGAATACCTCGTTAGAAAGGGAGAGACATAGACTAATTGGAGCATGATCCGACCACGTTATGTTCCCAATTGTTGTCTCTGTTACAGAAGTGATCAAATAGTGAGGGACAAGAAACATATCTACCCGGGTATATACCTGATGCGGGTTAGAGAAAAAGGTGTAATCTTTTTCCTCTCCATGTAGGATCCTCCACACATCCACTAGTTGTATCTCAGGTTCAGCACTTTGATAGTGTTGTCCCTAGCTTCTCTTGTAGGGATAAAGCCCACCTGGTCAAGGTGTATCAGGGACCGAAGATGTTGTGCGAGGCGGGAAGCTAGGATCTTTGAGAACATTTTTAGGTCCACATTCAGAAGAGAAATGGGCCTATAGCTTCCGCAGGAATCCGGGTCCTTGCCTTCTTTGTGGATTAGAGAGATATGGGCCCTCAGTGTGTCTCTGGGAAGAATGGCATTCGGTCCCACCGCATTAAAAAAAAGACACCATGCGCGGGCCAAGCAGTGGGAGGAAGGTCTTAAAATATTGAATGGTGTATCCGTCCGGGCCCGGGGCTTTACCTAGTTTCATGGTCCCCACTGCGCATTGAAGCTCCTCTAGCATGATTGGCGAGTCTAGGTCTTCCCGAATAGACGCGGAGAGAGACGGAATTTGGGAAGACGATATGTACTCCTCTATAGCGGCATGGGAAGGCGAACTGTCTGGGAGGTTATATAGGGTGGAATAGAAGTCGCGGAAGCCTTTCGAGATTTGTTCTGGCATTGTGGCTCTTTGGCCGTCGGGGCACTGAATGTGTGGGATATAAGATGCAAGTCTTTGCTCTCTCACCGCTCTGGCCAGTGTCCTCCCGCATTTGTCTCCCGACTCGTATGAAATTCTGCGGCAACTTTGCAACGCTGCCTTGGCCCTGTAATGTAGGAGATCTGTGATCTGCCTGCGTAGCGTTCCCAGTTCTGCCTCCAGGGCCTGGGAGGGGGCGTGCTTATGGCGGGCCTCAATAGAGGCTAGCTTGACAAAAAGTTTGGCAAGCTGCTCATTCCTGGATTTCTTTATGCGCGCACCGTGCTTAATAAGCACCCCTCTGAGTACTGTTTTATGCGCCTCCCAAAGCGAGCCAGGGTCACATTCTTGATTGTCATTTTCTTGGAAATACAGGGTGAGCTCTTTTGTCACCTCTGTTAGTACTTCCGGGTCTTGCAGGAGGCTCTCGTTTAAGCGCCAGAAGCGGGATCTAGACGAAGGACCCCCCGAGAGGGCATAAGTGAGAGAGATCGGGGCGTGGTCAGACCAAGTAATATGATCGATCGAGGTGTTCAACACAGAGTGCAGTTGATTGTGGGGGATCAGGAAAAAAATCTATCCTGGAATACACTCTGTGCGGCGAGGAATAAAATGTATAGTCTGTCACCCGAGTGCTGCAGGCGCCATATGTCAATCAATTGAGCTCTGTGTAAGGCATTGGCTATGCGTTTCCTGTGACTCGGGGGAATTGAGGACTGGCCAGAGGATGTGTCAGATGCAGGGATCAGGGGGACATTAAAGTCACCGCCGAGGATCAATTGGCCCTCAGCAAATCCCGTAAGTTTGTCTAGGGTGGTCTTAATAAACGCGGCTTGGTGCTCATTGGGTGCGTAAACAGTCGCCAGCGTAAGTTGTACTTCGCCCACCAGCCCCTTGATGAACATAAACCGCCCATCCGGATCTCTAAGTTCCGCTTGACATCTCCACGGGAGCGTACTAGAGAGCAGTATGGATGCCCCTTTAGTTCTGGCTGCTGGGTTAGTGGAATGGTAGGTCACCGGGAAGAATCTATTTTTAAGGAGTGGCAAGTTGCTGTCTCTAAAATGGGTCTCCTGTATGAAGGCAACATCAGTGTGAGATCTCTTAAGATCATTTAGGAGCATACGCCTCTTCTCTGGTGAATTGAGGCCCTTTGCATTGAGCGAGATTATTTTGATAGCATCCATTTACCTGGATTGGAGGATTAGGGGGAAGGGACGACAAAATACAACAGGAACAAAACAAAAGGTGACAGCAAGGGGGGAGAAGGGAGGGGGGGGACAGAAATATGAGTCAGACCAAGACGGTACGACCCAAATCAACTAAATTTACAAGTAACAACTTGAATTAACGACACACCACCGGAAGTGCGGGGGTGTGCGTTGGCCTAGTTGGGGGTGAAGTTAAACAATAACCGAGGAGGAGAGGTCCCAGCCCCCCCACCCACCCCAACCAGATCAGAGTTACAATCAGAAGCACAATATATTTTAACCTCAAATAAAGCATGGTTTATGGAAATAACATTAACCACAATATGAAACTAAATGAAGAAAAGAAAGAGAAAAAAAAAAAAAAGGAAAGACAAAGCAAAATACCAGGAAGATACGCATGGAAGACCTGACATTACAGACCCCGGGAATATACATCTCCCCCACCCACGAACAGGGTGCACCTCCAGTGATCTGCAGCCCGCGTCTATGGCTCATTACCACTCTCTAGGTTGGTCCAGACCCCCGCTCCCCGGGAACCCCCGCAGATTAATCTCTACAGGCCCCCCATCCCAGCAAGTCCCCCCCCCCTCAATCCATCCCACACAAACAGACCCATGCTAATGGGGAACATCATAATCATAAGTCAGTGAACTCACGGGCCCGTCTCAGCGGCGATTCCAGCATGAAGGCATGGGGGGGGTCACACCCATCCACCCACTCCGTGGGATCGGTGACACGGGCCGAAGCATTGTCTATTCGGGCCAGGTGATCCGTAGCTTCATGTCAGCGCTGTTCCCCGAGGGGGAACCGCCATGTTTGCAAGGGGGGACCGGAAGGGCGGGGGGGGGGTAAAGGCACTGCAGGCAATAAAAGTAAAGTATGAGTGAAGAATAAAAATTAAAGGGCAGGGCGGGGGCGGAGAGGGGGAACGAGGCAGAGCCGCAGCTCGGGGTGACTGTACACAGGCTCACTTCGTGGCTCGCGGGCAGAGGAGAGGGCGCAGGGATCCCCAAGGAGTACATCAGCGGCGAGAGGGCACTCATGTCTCCCAAGCATCCTCCGGAGACGCCGCACGCGGTCTCCGCTGTGATCTACGAGGGGGCCTCCCCCACGATGAAGAAGAAGGGCCCGCTCTGCTCTGAGGACCCAGCAAGGGACCTAGCCAGTCCGGCATCTCAAACGGCTCCACCTCTAGGAACTGGAACAAAGCTGGTAGCGACTCCGGAGTACGTAGCGTAAAGGAGCACTACTCTCTGCGGAAGGTGACCGCGAGGGGGAATCCCTAACGGTAAGTGCAGTTCTTCCTCTTGGCAAGGTCCAGCAGGGGTTTCAGCATAGCCCGGCGCTGCAGAGTCGCCCGTGAAATGTCCGGCAGTATCTTGAGCGCCGCTCCGTCTAGCTCCAGCTCCTGCATTTCCCATGCCTGTCGGGCGATAATTTCTTTGTGGGTGTAGTGGTGTAGACGGCAAATGACGTCTCGTGGTCTGGCGGGGTCTTCAGATCTGGGGCCCAGGGCCCGGTGGATGCAATCAAACCCCCCAACGGCCCTGTATCTGCTCGCCAGCCACCCTCTTAAAAATGTCTGTGACCGTGGCGAGTAAATCCGGTGGCTCCGTAGCCTCAGGCAGTTCCCGAAGCCGCAAGTTATTTCTGCGGCTACGGTCCTCCATTTCCTGAAGCCGCAGGGCCGACGATGTCTCCGCCTCAGCGCTTTGAGTTGATTCCAGTGCAGACACCCTCTGTTCCAGCGTGGAGAAGGAGCTTTCCCCCGCCGTGAGTCTGGTAGTGAGGGATTGAATGTCCCGCTTCACCACTCCTATTTCCTTCCTGTGGGCCGCTTGAACTCGCCCCACCAAGTCCTCGATGTCAGCTTTTGTCGGGAGGGCCTGGAGGATGGCTTTCAGTTCCTCATCTGCTCTATACATCAGAGGTAGGTGTGTTGGCAGCCGAGGGTCAGGCGATAAGGCTTGAGGGACGCTGGGGTAGATCTCTGGGCTTTGCGAGCCATCAGGGGAGGCTGGTCGGGCGTCAGGCACGAGGCTCGATGACTGAGGCCTGGGGTGTCGCCATCTTGAACTCTGGGGAGCCCGATTGCAAAAGTTGAAAAAACCTCTGTATTTCGCCTGGTGTGGCGGGCGATGGAGCCTGTGTGGCTGTCTTTTTGTTCCTCTTAACAATGTGCTTCTTAGATGGGAGCATTGTGCGGTAAAAGAGCTTAAAAGTCGGGGCAAGTAGGAGATAGCCGGGAGCTCACCTCAGACACGTCTCTACTCGGTCATGTCCAGACCCAGGGCCATCTTTTCCATTGGGCAGTTGCCCGGGGGCCCCGCTTGCCTGGGGGGCCCTACCGGCTGCCCAGCAACCCCAGTAAAAAATGATGGAGAGTGACGGGTTAGAACTGCCCATGCCCAGTTCGCGGAAATCACAGAGAAGATCCGGTCCTCCACGAGTGCGGGGGGTTGCTGATGTAAGGGGGGAGTGAATGCAAAAATGTAAGGGGGCACTGATATAAAGGTTCCCCCTCCTATATTAGTGACCCTTACCTTAGTGTATTTAATCTAAGGAAGGTGGTCTCTGGTCAACAGAGTACCCCCCACATCAGAGTTCCCCTTTACATCAGAGTCTGCAGGATTCCCCCTTACAATGCAAGGGGGAACTCAGTCTGCGGACCCTGATGTAAGTGGGAAAGAGAAAGCAGTGGACTCTGATATAAGGTTGTCTCTGGTCACCATAGCCCCCCTCCACATCAGAGTTCCCCCCTTAGATCATGATCTGCAGCGTTCCCCTTTACATAAGAGTTCCCTTTCACTGTAAGGGGGAATCCTGCAGACTCTGATGTAAGAGGAAACTCTGTGCTGGCTGGGTTATAGTAACCTGACCTTCATGTCAATGAAGACATTTTTTTTTTTTTTACTTTTGTTTAACTTAAACACATTTCTAATAGCACTAGCTATATGTTTATAGTTTAAATACTGACATTTGCATTGTTGGGCACTGAAAACTGTAATTTTAGGTACTTTTTTTGCAGTGGCAGTAAAAAATGTGGTTCTGCCAGTAAATGTTATGATTTTTGTCAGTAATTCTCGTGCGTAATTGTGTAGACAGGGCCCCAGTGCACTGTATTGCCCGGGGGCCTATAATGCTCTTAAGATGACACTGTCCAGACCACGCCCCCTATGGTGTGGAATTTAACCACTTGCCGACTGCCCGCATTATACGTCGGCTGTTTGAAGAGGAGTGTCGTTGTTATGGCAGCAGCTAGCTGCCATAACTCCGGGATCCTCTTCTTCATCGGGTAGTCGGATTTCAGAGTTGCCCTCTGCCGCTTACAGTCAAAACGTCACTTCTGCCCATTGCTCTTAATAGGACTTTTTTTTTAACCACTTCCTTACTGGGCACTGAAACCCCTTCCTGACCAGAGGACTTTTTGCGATTCGGCACTGCGTCGCTTTAACTGACAATTGCGCGGTCGTGCGACGTGGCTCCCAAACAAAAATAACGTCCTTTTTTCCCCACAAATAGAGCTTTCTTTTGGTGGTATTTGATCACCTCTGCGGTTTTTATTTTTTGCGCTATAAACAAAAATAGAGCGACAATTTTGAAAAAAAAAAAAATATTTTTACTTGTTGCTATAATAAATAGCTCAATTTTTTTTTTTTTACGTTTTTTTTTTTATCCTCAGTCTAGGCCGATACGTATTATACATATTTTTAGTAAAAAAAAAAAAAAAAAAAAATCGCAATAAGCGACTGGTTTGCGCAAAAGTTATAGCGCCTACAAAATAAGGGACAGAATTATTATTTTTTTTTATTTTTTTTTACTAGAAATGGCGGCGATCTGCGATTTTTATTGGGACTGCGACGTTATGGCGGACACATCGGACACTTTTGACACATTTTTGGCGCCATTCACATTTATACTGCAATCAGTGCTATAAATATGCACTAATTACTGTATAAATGTGACTGGCAGGGAAGGGGTTAACACTAGGGGGTGAGGAAGGGGTTAAATGTGTATCCTAATTAGTGTTCTAACTGTGGGGGAAGGGGGGTGACTGGGGGGGTGACCGATCTGTGTCTCTATGTACAAGAGACACAGATCCGTCTCCTCTCTCCCCTGACAGCACCGCTGTCTGCGAGAGCCGGGAATGAGAGATGATCTCATATGTAAACATATGAGATCATCTCTCATTGGCCGCACAGATCTAGGAAACGGCCGCTCCGATTGGCCGTTCACGGCGATCTGTGACTGGCTGTGTCCAAGGGACACGGCCAGCACAGCAGTTCCCCGATGCGCGCTCGGGAGCGCGCGCGGGGAACGCGAAAAGGGGCGGCCGTAAAAACACGGCCTCCCAGAGAAGTAGAGCCACCCTGCGGCCGTATATAGTCGTACGGCCGTCGGGAAGTGGTTAAATTATTTTTTCAAACTACATTTTTTTTTATGTTTGCATTTGTATTGCATTTTAGTGTATATTTGAGATCTGAGGTCTTTTTGACCCCCATATCTCATATTTAAAGTGGTACTAAAGGTTCCGTTTTGTTTTTTTTAAATAACAAACATGTCATACTTACCTCCACTATGAAGTTCGTTTTGCACAGAGTGGCCCCGATCATCCTCTTCTGGGGTCCCACGGCAACTCTCACGGCTCCTCCCCGGAATAGCTAACCCCCTCTGGGAATCTCTCTCCCCAAGGGGGTTACCTTGCGGACACGCTAGCTGTCCTACACTCGGCGTACATAGCCGCCGAGTGGATTTGATTGACAGCAGTGGGAGCCAATGGCTGCGCTGCTATCTATCTATCCAATGAAGAGCTGACAAGACGTGGGGAAAGCAATGTGGGATCGTGCCTACAGAAATTGGGGGGGGGGGGTCAGGGGGCCCGGACACAGCAAGGTGTTTTTTCACCTTAATGCTTAGGATGCATTAAGGTGAAAAAACACGAGGGTTTACAACCCCTTTTAAGAGGTCCTGTCATGTTTTTTTCTATTACTAAGGGATGTTTACAATCCTTGTAATAGGAATTGACACATTTTTTTTAAAGGACAGTGTAAAAATAAAAAATATATATATATTTTTTAACACTCCCCGTCCCGCCGAGCTTGCGTGCAGAAGCGAACGCATAAGTGAGTAGCGCCCGCATATGAAAACAGGATTCAAACCACACATGTGAGGTATTACCACGACCGCTAGAGCAAGAACAATAATTCTAGTACTAGACATACTCTGCAACTCAAAACATGCAACCTGTAGAATTTTTTTAAACCGCCTATAAAGATTTTTAAAAGGTAAAAGTTTGTCACCATTCCACGAGCGGGTGAAATTTTGATGCATGACATGTTGGGTATCAATTTACTCGGCGTAACATTATCTTTCACATATATAAAAAAAAAATTGGGCTAACTTTACTGTTGTCTTATTTTTTTATTAAAGGAGTGTATTTTTTCCAAAAAAAAAGTGCGCTTGTAAGACCGCTGCGCGAATACGGTGTGACAGGAAGTATTTCAACAACTGCCATTTTATTCTCCAGGGTGTTAGAAAAAGATATATATAATGTTTGGGGGTAATTTTCTTGCAAAAATAAAATGTTTTTAACTTGTAAACACCAAATCACAAAACAAGGCACGGGGCTGAAGTGGTTTAATGAATGTCTGATTGTTCTGTAATGCTAAATATTTCTCAGCAATGACTGCTATATACCGCAACAAATTATTGTTAAATGCATTTATCTATTTAAAATCGATTTATTATTAGTTTTTTATTCTGTATAGGAAGTAGGAGTAAGAAAAACAAAATTTGAACTCAGTAAAAAGTATATGATTGAAAAAAATAAATAAAGTCTGTCTGCTAATGTCAGTGAACATAATCCAATTATTTTATCAGGATGATAAGTTCCATCTTCCTCAATGATATTTCCTTTTACAGTTCGGTGACATTTGCACATCCACGTAATGTTATGTTTAGATATTTAGATAGTTCTTATTTTAAAGCCTCATGCACACATAAGATGCTAGTCTACATATCAAAAATGAAGCGGTCACTAAAGTTAGAAGCTGGAGCCATATGTTAAAGGGGTTGTAAACCCTCCTGTTTTTTCACTTTAATACATCCTATGCATGAAGGTGAAAACTTCTGGCAGTCACCGGCCCCCCGGCAGTTACCTAAACCCTGGAATGTCCCACGAAGAGGACGCGCTGTCTCTCTGCCCGGCTCTTGATTGGATAGATTGATAGCAGCGCAGCCATTGGCTCTCACTGAGGTCAAATCTAACTAGAAAATGCATTTCCTGAGGAAAATGCGAGTGGGAATGCTGAATTGCTGAGCCCGCACAAAAGCCATTCACCATAACCACTACACTATCTTTAGGACACACAGCTCCTTTCTCTATCTCCAAAGTAGAGAGTATCCTGACTTCCTGGTCGCCCCTCCCCCCCTCAGGTCAGTGAGGAGGAATATTGCACTGAGGTAAGGAAAGATATTTATGGAAAGAAATACCATTACAAACGCTTTTAATTCACAGACCAAATACATGAATTACGCCTTCAAACAAAGCTTAATAAATCCACAACCGTACATGCGATCGATACAGCGACTACACCGTTTGAAAGTTGATAAACTTAAAAATGTGGCCATGTCAGTGATTTAGAAAAGAGCGTGTTTGTGTGTTTTGCAGAAACATTTTTTAGATAATTTAACATGAGAGTCTATGAGAGAAGATTTCAGGCACTTGTCCTTTAGAAGCTCCAGGAACTAAAACTAAAATACGTATCACAAAACTGATCACATTGCCTGAAACCAGACAAGCATACCTACGTTTTGATATATAAATTGTGTATGACAAGTAGATCTTGTGGGCGTGAGAGCAATTTGTTCCCCCTTTTTTTAAAGATAATTTTTGTTTTCAAAGATCTCCACTGTAAAGGTCACATGACACACTCTAAATCCCTTCCATAGGGTTACATTATAACCGATTCCATTTTCTGAAAAAATCGCTAAACGTAAATTGCGTTTTCACAAAAACCGTAAAACATATCAATCTGAAAAGTCATGTTTGGATAGCTGAATATTTTGTGACCGCTTTAAAGTTTGTTTGGTGTCTGTAAGTGAAAGTATGAAGGAGCTGAAACTTTTGGCAGAACGTGTGTTTTGAAGCAGGAAAAAGGATGTTCTCATTGACTTCAATGTTAAAAAAAAGTGTCTAAAAGCTTAATATTTTAAAAAGTATAAATAGTACAAAAAAACTTGAAGAAGTCCCATCGTTAGCTGAATGAGACGAACATTTTAAAAGTTAAATGGTCTCAATAGCTGAAAGTATGCAGAAGTTACGCAGAGCCAAAAAACGTACGGAATAAAATTAAAATTAAAATTAAGAATAACTAGAAAATGCATTCCCTGAGGAAAATGCGAGTGGGAATGCTGAATTGCTGAGCCCGCACCAAAGCCATTCACCATAACCACTACACTATCTTTAGGACACACAGCTCCTTTCTCTATCTGCAAAGTAGAGAGTATGCTGACTTCCTGGTCGCCCCTCCCCCCTCAAGAGGTTTCCCCTCCCCCCAGGTCAGTGAGGAGGAATATTGCACTGAGGTAGAAAGCTATTTATGGAAAGAAATACCATTACAAACGCCTTTTATTCACAGACCAATACATTAATTACGCCTCCAAACAAAACGTAATAAATCCACAACCGTACATGCGATCGATACAGCGACTTCACCGTTTGAAAGACACGGCCCTTGTGAACGCATCGATATGAAATTTATGTTGATAAACTTAAAATTGTGGCCATGCCAGCGATTTAGAAAAGAGCGTCTTTGTGTGTTTTGCAGGAAATTTTTTAAAATTTTTAACATGACGGTCAATGAGAGTGGTTTTGTCGCTCTTGTCCTTTAGAAGCTCCTGGAACTAAAACTAAAATACGTATCACAAAACGGATCACATTGCCTGAAACCAGACAAGCATACCTACGTTTTGATATATAAATTGTGTATGACAAGTAGATCTTGTGGGCGTGAGAGCAATTTGTTCGCCCTTTTTTTAAAGATAATTTTTGTTTTCAAAGATCTCCACTGTAAAGGTCACATGACACACTCTAAACCTGCTCCATAGGATTACATTATAACCGATAAAAAAATCACTAAACGTAAATTGCGTTTTCACAAAAACCGTAAAAGATATCAATCTGAAAAGTCATGTTTGGATAGCTGAATATTTTGTGACCGCTTTAAAGTTTGTTTGGTGTCTGTAAGTGAAAGTATGAAGGAGCTGAAACTTTTGGCAGAACGTGTGTTTTGAAGCAGGAAAAAGGATGTTCTCATTGACTTCAATGTTAAAAAAAAGTGTCTAAAAGCTTAATATTTCAAAAAGTATAAATAGTACAAAAAAACTTGAAGAAGTCCCATCGTTAGCTGAACGAGATGAACATTTTAAAAGTTGAATGGTCTCAATAGCTGAAAGTATGCAGAAGTTACGCAGAGCCAAAAAACGTACGGAATAATAAAATTAAAATTAAGAAGAAGAAGAATAATAAAAAACGAATATCAATACTGGGAATGCTTATTAAAGCATTCCCACTAATAAAAAACGAATATCAATACTGGGAATGCTTATTAAAGCATTCCCACTAACTAGAAAATGCATTCCCTGAGGAAAATGCGAGTGGGAATGCTGAATAGCTGAATTGCTGAGCCCGCACAAAAGCCATTCACCATAACCACTACACTATCATTAGGACATTCAAGCAGTGTTCCTTCAGTACTTATAAAGCCTAATATCACACAGCTCCTTTCTCTATCTGCAATATAGAGAGTGTCCTGACTTGACTGGTCGCCCCTCCCCCCTCAAGAGGCTTTCTCCACATGAGGTGGGGGAGGAGGACTGCACTGAGGTAAAGAAAGCTATGTAGGGAATCAAAATACCATTAGAAACGCTTTCATCCACACACAAAATCAGTTATCGAAGCCTTCAAACAAAACGTAATAAATCCACAACCGTACATGCGATCGATACAGCGACTTCACCGTTTGAAAGACACGGCCCTTGTGAACGCATCGATATAAAATTTATGTTGATAAACTTAAAAATGTGGCCATGTCAGCGATTTAGAAAAGAGCGTCTTTGTGTATTTTGCACAAACATTTTTTAGACTTTTTAACATGTCTCTTGTCCTTTAGAAGCTCCTGGAACTAAAACTAAAATACGTATCACAAAACTGATCACATTGCCTGAAACCAGACAAGCATACCTTCGTTTTGATATATAAATTGTGTATGACAAGTAGATCTTGTGGGCGTGAGAGCAATTTGTTCCCCCTTTTTTTAAAGATAATATTTTTTGTGGATGATCTGCACTCTAAAGGTCACATGACACACTCTAAACCTGCTCCATAGGATTACATTATAACCGATAAAATATCACTAAACGTAAATTGCGTTTTCACAAAAACCGTAAAAGATATCAATCTAAAAAGTCATGTTTGGATAGCTGAATATTTTGTGACCGCTTTAAAGTTTGTTTGGTGTCTGTAAGTGAAAGTATGAAGGAGCTGAAACTTTTGGCAGAACGTGTGTTTTGAAGCGGTAAAAAGCATGTTCTCATTGACTTCAATGTTAAAAAAAAGTGTCTAAAAGCTTAATATTTTAAAAAGTATAAATAGTACAAAAAAACTTGAAGAAGTCCCATCGTTAGCTGAACGAGACGAACATTTTAATAGTTGAATGGTCTCAATAGCTCAAAGTATGCAGAAGTTACGCAGAGCCAAAAAACGTACGGAATAATAAAATTAAAATTAAAATTAAGAAGAAGAACTAGAAAATGCATTCCCTGAGGAAAATGCGAGTGGGAATGCTGAATTGCTGAGCCCGCACCAAAGCCATTCACCATAACCACTACACTATCTTTAGGACACACAGCTCCTTTCTCTATCTGCAAAGTAGAGAGTATGCTGACTTCCTGGTCGCCCCTCCCCCCTCAAGAGGTTTCCCCTCCCCCCAGGTCAGTGAGGAGGAATATTGCACTGAGGTAAGGAAAGCTATTTATGGAAAGAAATTCCATTACAAACGCCTTTTAATTCACAGACCAATACATTAATTACGCCTCCAAACAAAACGTAATAAATCCACAACCGTACATGCGATCGATACAGCGACTTCACCGTTTGAAAGACACGGCCCTTGTGAACGCATCGATATGAAATTTATGTTGATAAACTTAAAATTGTGGCCATGCCAGCGATTTAGAAAAGAGCGTCTGTGTGTTTTGCAGGAAAATTTTAAAATTTTTTAACATGGACGGTCAATGAGAGTGGTTTTGTCGCTCTTGTCCTTTAGAAGCTCCTGGAACTAAAACTAAAATACGTATCACAAAACTGATCACATTGCCTGAAACCAGACAAGCATACCTACATTTTGATATATAAATTGTGTATGACAAGTAGATCTTGTGGGCGTGAGAGCAATTTGTTCGCCCTTTTTTTAAAGATAATTTTTGTTTTCAAAGATCTCCACTCTAAAGGTCACATGACACACTCTAAATCCCTTCCATAGGGTTACATTATAACCGATTCCATTTTCTGAAAAAATCGCTAAACGTAAATTGCGTTTTCACAAAAACCGTAAAAGATATCAATCTGAAAAGTCATGTTTGGATAGCTGAATATTTTGTGACCGCTTTAAAGTTTGTTTGGTGTCTGTAAGTGAAAGTATGAAGGAGCTGAAACTTTTGGCAGAACGTGTGTTTTGAAGCAGGAAAAAGGATGTTCTCATTGACTTCAATGTTAAAAAAAAGTGTCTAAAAGCTTAATATTTTAAAAAGTATAAATAGTACAAAAAAACTTGAAGAAGTCCCATCGTTAGCTGAATGAGACGAACATTTTAAAAGTTAAATGGTCTCAATAGCTGAAAGTATGCAGAAGTTACGCAGAGCCAAAAAACGTACGGAATAAAATTAAAATTAAAACTAGAAAATGCATTCCCTGAGGAAAATGCGAGTGGGAATGCTGAATCACTGAGCCCGCACCAAAGCCATTCACCATAACCACTACACTATCTTTAGGACACACAGCTCCTTTCTCTATCTGCAAAGTAGAGAGTATGCTGACTTCCTGGTCGCCCCTCCCCCCTCAAGAGGTTTCCCCTCCCCCCAGGTCAGTGAGGAGGAATATTGCACTGAGGTAGAAAGCTATTTATGGAAAGAAATTCCATTACAAACGCCTTTTAATTCACAGACCAATACATTAATTACGCCTCCAAACAAAACGTAATAAATCCACAACCGTACATGCGATCGATACAGCGACTTCACCGTTTGAAAGACACGGCCCTTGTGAACGCATCGATATGAAATTTATGTTGATAAACTTAAAATTGTGGCCATGCCAGCGATTTAGAAAAGAGCGTCTTTGTGTGTTTTGCAGGAAAAATTTTAAAATTTTTAACATGGACGGTCAATGAGAGTGGTTTTGTCACTCTTGTCCTTTAGAAGCTCCTGGAACTAAAACTAAAATACGTATCACAAAACTGATCACATTGCCTGAAACCAGACAAGCATACCTACGTTTTGATATATAAATTGTGTATGACAAGTAGATCTTGTGGGCGTGAGAGCAATTTGTTCGCCCTTTTTTTAAAGATAATTTTTGTTTTCAAAGATCTCCACTCTAAAGGTCACATGACACACTCTAAACCTGCTCCATAGGATTACATTATAACCGATAAAAAAATCACTAAACGTAAATTGCGTTTTCACAAAAACCGTAAAAGATATCAATCTGAAAAGTCATGTTTGGATAGCTGAATATTTTGTGACCGCTTTAAAGTTTGTTTGGTGTCTGTAAGTGAAAGTATGAAGGAGCTGAAACTTTTGGCAGAACGTGTGTTTTGAAGCAGGAAAAAGGATGTTCTCATTGACTTCAATGTTAAAAAAAAGTGTCTAAAAGCTTAATATTTTAAAAAGTATAAATAGTACAAAAAAACTTGAAGAAGTCCCATCGTTAGCTGAATGAGACGAACATTTTAAAAGTTAAATGGTCTCAATAGCTCAAAGTATGCAGAAGTTACGCAGAGCCAAAAAACGTACGGAATAAAATTAAGAAGAAGAATAATAAAAAACGAATATCAATACTGGGAATGCTTATTAAAGCATTCCCACTAATTAAGAACTAGAAAATGCATTCCCTGAGGAAAATGCGAGTGGGAATGCTGAATTGCTGAGCCCGCACCAAAGCCATTCACCATAACCACTACACTATCTTTAGGACACACAGCTCCTTTCTCTATCTGCAAAGTAGAGAGTATGCTGACTTCCTGGTCGCCCCTCCCCCCTCAAGAGGTTTCCCCTCGCCCCAGGTCAGTGAGGAGGAATATTGCACTGAGGTAGAAAGCTATTTATGGAAAGAAATAACATTACAAACGCCTTTTAATTCACAGACCAATACATTAATTACGCCTCCAAACAAAACGTAATAAATCCACAACCGTACATGCGATCGATACAGCGACTTCACCGTTTGAAAGACACGGCCCTTGTGAACGCATCGATATGAAATTTATGTTGATAAACTTAAAATTGTGGCCATGCCAGCGATTTAGAAAAGAGCGTCTTTGTGTGTTTGCAGGAATTTTTTTTAGACTTTTTAACATGACGGTCAATGGGAGGGCGTTTGAGGCACTTGTCCTTTAGAAGCTCCTGGAACTAAAAGTCAAATGCCTATCGCAAAACTGATCACATTGCCTGAAACCAGACAAGCATACCTACGTTTTGATATATAAATTGTGTATGACAAGTAGATCTTGTGGGCGTGAGAGCAATTTGTTCGCCCTTTTTTTAAAGATAATTTTTGTTTTCAAAGATCTCCACTCTAAAGGTCACATGACACACTCTAAACCTGCTCCATAGGATTACATTATAACCGATAAAAAAATCACTAAACGTAAATTGCGTTTTCACAAAAACCGTATAAGATATCAATCTAAAAAGTCATGTTTGGATAGCTGAATATTTTGTGACCGCTTTAAAGTTTGTTTGGTGTCTGTAAGTGAAAGTATGAAGGAGCTGAAACTTTTGGCAGAACGTGTGTTTTGAAGCAGGAAAAAGGATGTTCTCATTGACTTCAATGTTAAAAAAAAGTGTCTAAAAGCTTAATATTTTAAAAAGTATAAATAGTACAAAAAAACTTGAAGAAGTCCCATCGTTAGCTGAACGAGATGAACATTTTAAAAGTTGAATGGTCTCAATAGCTGAAAGTATGCAGAAGTTACGCAGAGCCAAAAAACGTACGGAATAATAAAATTAAAATTAAAATTAAGAATAATAAAAAACGAATATCAATACTGGGAATGCTTATTAAAGCATTCCCACTAATAATAAAAAACGAATATCAATACTGGGAATGCTTATTAAAGCATTCCCACTAATAAAAAACGAATATCAATACTGGGAATGCTTATTAAAGCATTCCCACTAATAATAAAAAACGAATATCAATACTGGGAATGCTTATTAAAGCATTCCCACTAATAAAAAACGAATATCAATACTGGGAATGCTTATTAAAGCATTCCCACTAATAAAAAACGAATATCAATACTGGGAATGCTTATTAAAGCATTCCCACTAATTAAGAAGAAGAATAATAAAAAACGAATATCAATACTGGGAATGCTTATTAAAGCATTCCCACTAATAACTAGACAATGCATTTCCTGAGGAAAATGCGAGTGGGAATGCTGAATTGCTGAGCCCGCACCAAAGCCATTCACCATAACCACTACAGTATATTTAGGACATACAAGCAGTGTTCCTTCAGTACTTATAAAGCCTAATATCACACAGCTCCTTTCTCTATCTGCAATATAGAGAGTGTCCTGACTTGCCTGGCCGCCCCTCCCCCCTCCCCCCTCAAGAGGCTTTCTCCACATGAGGTGGGGGAGGAGGACTGCACTGAGGTAAGGAAAGCTATTTAGGGAATCAAAATACCATTAGAAACGCTTTCATCCACACGCAAAATCAGTTATCGTAGCCTTCAAACAAAACGTAATAAATCCACAACCGTACATGCGATCGATACAGCGACTACACCATTTGAAACACAAGGCTTTTGTGAACGCATCGATATGAAATTTATGTTAATAAACTTAAAAATGTGGCCATGTCAGCGATTTAGAAAAGAGCGTCGTTGTGTGTTTTGCAGAAACATTTTTTAGACTTTTTAACATGAGAGTCTATGAGAGAAGATTTCAGGCTGTTGTCCTTTAGAAGCTCCAGGAACTAAAACTAAAATACGTATCACAAAACTGATCACATTGCCTGAAACCAGACAAGCATACCTACATTTTGATATATAAATTGTGTATGACAAGTAGATCTTGTGGGCGTGAGAGCAATTTGTTCCCCCTTTTTTTAAAGATAACTGTTTTTTCAATCATCTCCACTCTAAAGGTCACATGACACACTCTAAATCCCTTCCATAGGGTTACATTATAACCGATTACATTTTCTGAAAAAATCGCTAAACGTAAATTGCGTTTTCACAAAAACCGTAAAAGATATCAATCTGAAAAGTCATGTTTGGATAGCTGAATATTTTGTGACCGCTTTAAAGTTTGTTTGGTGTCTGTAAGTGAAAGTATGAAGGAGCTGAAACTTTTGGCAGAACGTGTGTTTTGAAGCGGTAAAAAGCATGTTCTCATTGACTTCAATGTTAAAAAAAAGTGTCTAAAAGCTTAATATTTTAAAAAGTATAAATAGTACAAAAAAACTTGAAGAAGTCCCATCGTTAGCTGAACGAGACGAACATTTTAACCACTTCCCGACGGCCGTACGACTATATACGGCCGCCGGGTGGCTCTACTTCTCTGGGAGGCCGTGTTTTTACGGCCGCCCCTTTTCGCGTTCCCCGAGCGCGCAGCGGGGAACTGCTGTGCTGGCCGTGTCCCTTGGACACAGCCAGTCACAGATCGCCGTGAACGGCCAATCGGAGCGGCCGTTTCCTAGGCGATCTGTGCGGCCAATGAGAGATGATCTCATATGTTTACATATGAGATCATCTCTCATTCCCGGCTCTCGCAGACAGCGGTGCTGTCAGGGGAGAGAGGAGACGGATCTGTGTCTCTTGTACATAGAGACACAGATCGGTCACCCCCCCAGTCACCCCCCCTCCCCCACAGTTAGAACACTAATTAGGATACACATTTAACCCCTTCCTCACCCCCTAGTGTTAACCCCTTCCCTGCCAGTCACATTTATACAGTAATTAGTGCATATTTATAGCACTGATTGCAGTATAAATGTGAATGGCGCCAAAAATGTGTCAAAAGTGTCCGATGTGTCCGCCATAACGTCGCAGTCCCAATAAAAATCGCAGATCGCCGCCATTTCTAGTAAAAAAAAAAATTTATACAGTAATTAGTGCATATTTATAGCACTGATTGCAGTATAAATGTGAATGGCGCCAAAAACGTGTCAAAAGTGTCCGATGTGTCCGCCATAACGTCGCAGTCCCAATAAAAATCGCAGATCGCCGCCATTTCTAGTAAAAAAAAAAAATAATAATAATAATTCTGTCCTTTATTTTGTAGGCGCTATAACTTTTGCGCAAACCAGTCGCTTATTGCGATTTTTTTTTTTTTTTTTTACTAAAAATATGTAGAATACGTATCGGCCTAGACTGAGGATAAAAAAAAACGTAAAAAAAAAAAAATTGAGCTATTTATTATAGCAACAAGTAAAAATATTTTTTTTTTTTCAAAATTGTCGCTCTATTTTTGTTTATAGCGCAAAAAATAAAAACCGCAGAGGTGATCAAATACCACCAAAAGAAAGCTCTATTTGTGGGGAAAAAAGGACGTTAATTTTGTTTTCGAGCCACGTCGCACGACCGCGCAATTGTCAGTTAAAGCGACGCAGTGCCGAATCGCAAAAAGTCCTCTGGTCAGGAAGGGGTTTAAGTGCCCAGTAAGGAAGTGGTTAATAGTTGAATGGTCTCAATAGCTGAAAGTATGCAGAAGTTACGCAGAGCCAAAAAACGTACGGAATAAAGGATAAAATTAAAATTAAGAATAAAAAACGAATATCAATACTGGGAATGCTTATTAAAGCATTCCCACTAATTAAGAAGAACTAGAAAATGCATTTCCTGAGGAAAATGCGAGTGGGAATGCTGAATAGCTGAGCCCGCACCAAAGCCATTCACCATAACCACTACACTATCTTTAGGACACACAGCTCCTTTCTCTATCTGCAAAGTAGAGAGTATGCTGACTTCCTGGTCGCCCCTCCCCCCTCAAGAGGTTTCCCCTCCCCCCAGGTCAGTGAGGAGGAATATTGCACTGAGGTAAGGAAAGCTATTTATGGAAAGA
Source organism: Rana temporaria (assembly GCF_905171775.1). Lineage (NCBI taxonomy): Eukaryota > Metazoa > Chordata > Amphibia > Anura > Ranidae > Rana > Rana temporaria. Next base: position 127,584,804 of record NC_053495.1, on the reverse strand, counting down.
AATGCCATTACAAACGCCTTTTAATTCACAGACCAATACATGAATTACGCCTTCAAACAAAACGTAATAAATTCACAACCGTACATGCGATCGATACAGCGACTTCACCGTTTGACACGGCCCTTGTGAACGCATCGATATGAAATTTATGTTGATAAACTTAAAATTGTGGCCATGCCAGCGATTTAGAAAAGAGCGTCTTTGTGTGTTTTGCAGGAACATTTTTAAAATTTTTAACATGACGGTCAATGAGAGTGGTTTTGTCGCTCTTGTCCTTTAGAAGCTCCTGGAACTAAAACTAAAATACGTATCACAAAACTGATCACATTGCCTGAAACCAGACAAGCATACCTACGTTTTGATATATAAATTGTGTATGACAAGTAGATCTTGTGGGCGTGAGAGCAATTTGTTCCCCCTTTTTTTAAAGATAATATTTTTTGTGGATGATCTCCACTCTAAAGGTCACATGACACACTCTAAACCTGCTCCATAGGATTACATTATAACCGATAAAAAAATCACTAAACGTAAATTGCGTTTTCACTTATTATATGCTTATTAAAGCATTCCCACTAATAATAAAAAACGAATATCAATACTGGGAATGCTTATTAAAGCATTCCCACTAATAATAAAAAACGAATATCAATACTGGGAATGCTTATTAAAGCATTCCCACTAATAAAAAACGAATATCAATACTGGGAATGCTTATTAAAGCATTCCCACTAATGAGGCAGGCGCCGGGGCCGAGTCCTGCATTCGGCGGCAATGGATGCCGAATGATGGACTCTGGAGCATGCCCACAAGGTAACCCCCTGGGAGAGTGCTTCTCCGTTGGGGGTTATCTGATGTGGGGAGGAGCCGCGAGAGTCGCCGGGGGACCCCAGAAGATGGCATTCGGGGCCACTCTGTGCAAAACGAGCTTCACAATGGAGGGAAGTATGACATGTTTGTTATTTAAAAAAAAAAAAAAAAAAATAATCAAACCTTTACAATCACTTTAAGGCATACCTTGCTATCAAATGGTGGCTTGGACAATTAACAGCATTGATTTAGCTGTAAGTATCATGCTTAGTGTATATGTGTGTGTACATATATAGGCCCGGATTCACATACATCGGCGCATATTTATGCCACCGTAGCGTATCTCCTTTGCGCTACGCCGACGCAGCCCAGAGAGGCAAGCATGGAATTCAGGAAGCCAGTGCTCCCCAAGCTGCGTCGGCGTGGCTTAGATTTCGAAGGCGTAAGCCGGCGTAGGTGGAAGTGGGTGTGACCCCATGCAAATGATGGTCCGAGGGTGGAGCAGTGTTTTACGCCCGGCGTATCATGAACGGCGCATGCGCAGTGACACGGACGTATGACCGCACCCCTGTGCGCAAGCTAACAACTACGCCGGCGCAACTTCCTGGGATACGCCGGCCCACCGGCTTACGCCGAGCGCATAAATACGCCCAGCCATGCGCCCGTCCACCGCAAAAGTACATCCGTTTGCTTGTTTCCCCCCCTGGAGCAAAGTACTTTTGTGGAGCCATGGCAGCTGCTAAGGTGGACAAGGAGAGGAGGAAGAGAAATTTCTCTATGGAGGAGAGGGCTATACTGATATCTGCAATAGCCAAATATGATGTGTACCTCCATGGTGCCCACAGTGCCAGGACCAGCAAGGCACGTAAGAAGGAGATTTATGAAAACATCTGCCTGGAGGTCAATGCCCTTGGGTATGAGACCAGGACCCCCGACGATATCAATAAGAAGATAAATGATATGAGACGTCGGGTCCGGGATAAGCTGGCCAGTATGAGCAGGCACATTAGGGGTACGGGAGGAGGACCAGCCTCATCTCTGAGGTTGACTGATGAGGAGGAGGTCATCGCCAGCTGTCTGGAGCGGGAGCAGGTAAAGGGCATGGAGGGCTTTGACTCCAGTGACCAGGACTTGAGGACAGGTAAGTGTGTTTTATCCCCCATTCGGTGTGTAGCATGTGAGGGGGTGGAAGGGAACATGTGACAAGTGTGTGGGTCCACCAACATGTGAATGTTTTGTGTCATTCACAGATGTGCTGGAGGGAGCTGGGCCGTCGTGTGCCGGTGTCCGACCCATGCCATCCCCGGAAGATCCTGTGCCTCAGCCTGACCCCCTGGGAAGCCCGGTAATATTGGTGGAGGGGAGTGCCCACAACTCTCCTCTAGAGGTTGTTGTGGAGGAGCCGGTGGATCTCCACCATGAGGAATGCCTCTATTATGAGGAGGCTTCCACCTTCCCCGGACCCTCAGACACCTCCCCGCCCATCAGAGGAACCCCCTCCAGGGCTACCCCATCCAGGGGAAGCCCCTCCAGGACTATCCCCTCCTGGGCTACCCCCTCCAGGTCTACCCCCTCCCGGGCTACCCTGTCCGGACGGGTACAAGCCTCTCCATCCCCCAGGAAGGCTATACGGAAGATCAGGGGTATACCCGGAGCCCTCCCAGAAGGGCTGCAGAGGGAGCACCCCCGGCAGACACGCCACATGGGTTCTCTAGCCAGTGATCTGTGCTGTGTGGCAGACAGCCTGGCCTCCTCAGCCAAGACCGAGGCTGAATGCACACTGGCTGTGCAGGGCACCGCAGCCACTGTGCAGCAGTGCCTCACGCAGTAGGCTGAGCAGAGCAGCTCCATCTCTTACTGCCTCCAGGATGTGAGCGCAAACTGCGCTGCAATGATGACCTGCATGGGTGACCAAGCCCAGATCCTGGAGGCCATGCGGCAGCACATGGTGGCAGGGGGTCCCTCACCATCTGGTGACCAGGGCTCTAATCTGCAGGCCAGCCTGGAGCGACATACCCTGGCCATTGGGGAGCTGCAGGCCACAGCAGCAGGCCTCGTGGCAGAGGTGAAGAGCCTGGGAGTGGCTATACAGGCCAACACTGCTGCCATCGAGGCGGAGGGAAGGCAGACCAGGCGCCACCAGCGGCAGACCACCACCCGCCAGCTGCGGATGCAGGCGGAGACGAACTCTGTCCTCACCCGCATTGCCCTTGCGTTGGAGGGCACGCAGCCAGCATCTTCCAGGAGTGACAGACCAGGGGATAATCCTCCTCCTGATGCCCCACCCCCCCACCCGAGGCTCCCCCCAGACAACTGAGGAGCCGGAGCCGTGGCACCAGGCCTGGCCCACGACAGGGCAAATGAGTGCTCTTTTTTTTTGTTTGCTCAGACTATGAGCTTTTTTTTTTGGAGACGTGCACAGAAGGATGTGCTGTCCTCCTATAAGGGCATGCCATGTCGGACAATGACATGATCCCTTTTTATTATTTTTGTAGTCACTGCACACGGTCAGTAGTGCAGGCTACAGTGTGACTGGTGTGTGAATGTGTGGGTGACATTCTTGCCAGCAAGGCGTGTCACCTTGGATCGTCGGGGAGAGGTTATCCCCACGACCGTGTGAATGTGGTATGAATGGACAGCAACACCATTGGGGCCTTGGTGTGGCGTTGCTGCTCCCAAGTCCTGCATGGTGGACTTGGGCTAAACCAATGTGAGGTGGATGTGGTGTGTGTGATCTAGGGACCACAGTGGTGTGCATGCGTGCATTGTCCGTGTGCCATGATGAATGTGTGTGTTTAACGTACAAAGATACGTTCCACGAGGCAACTCCTGACTGCTGTTCCCTCAGCAGACAGGGTAGCCTCGGGCGGGGGGGGGGGGGGACTGTGTGGTTCGGGGGTCAGGTCATCACATATGTCAATCTCCAGGCCCTTTCTCATGGCGTAGTTGTGCAGCACGCAACATGCCCCGATGATCTGGCACACAAAGTTTGGGGAATACAACAGGGTCCCCCCAGACTTATCCAGGCATCGGAAACGGGACTTCAGGATGCCAAATGTGTGCTCCACCACTGCATGGGTGTGTATGTGTGCAGCATTGTATCTTCTCTCTCCTCTGGTTTGAGGATTCCGGTATGGAGTCAGGAGATGGGGCCAAAGTGCATATGCAGAGTCACCTGGAAGGGTAAAGACAGGAGGATGTTAGCCGTGCATGTGCCCCTCGTGATGTCTGCATCATGGGGTCGGACAGTCATGCCTGACACCCATGTCACTCACCAACCAGCCAGCTGTCCCTGTACACGTTCTGTTCGAATTCCGTTGGGATGTTGCTTTGACGGAATATGTAGCTGTCGTGGCTGGCCCCTGGGTGTTTGGCACGGACGTGCCATATGAGGCATTGGGCATCGGCTATCACCTGTACGTTGATGGAATGCCACTGCTTACGCTTAGGGTATATGTGCTCTGTGGCACGGGGGGGCGTAGTGCCACATGTGTGCAATCAATGGCCCCCACGGTGCGTGGGAATCCGGCAATTATGTAGAAATCCTGCATTGCCTTCTGCCGCAGATGCTCATGGGTGGGTTTGATGATGTGGTGGGACATGCGTGTGAGGATTGCGGGGACAACCTGGTGCACGCATCTGCTCATGGTGGATTGTGACATCCCAGACACGACTCCACTTGTACGTTGGAATGATCCACTGGCAAGGAAATGCAGTGATGCCAGTACCTTGACCAGTGGCTGCACTGCATGTGAGCGTTGTGTCTGGCTGGTGATTTCATCATGCAGGGCTGTGGCTAATTCCAGGATGGCATCATGGCTGAATCTGAAGATGCGATACACCTCCGATTCCCCCATGCCAAAGACGTTCGGTATATCCTCTCCCGTGCCTGTGGACACAGTAGTGCTATGACCATGGCTGCCCCTGGCATGTTGGCATACAGATGTGTTGTCCTGCAAGTGTGGTTGCTCAGCTTGTCCGTAACGCTGCAGCTGCTCTCAGCTGACCTGTGCATGTCTGTTGCCGAGTTACACCTGCTTAATGAGGAATAACTTTAGGCCAGACGTACAACTTACGCGCACATCGCGTAGCCTACGCCGGGCGCAAGTACGTTCGCAAATCGCCGTATCTCCCTCATTTGCATATTTTAATATAAAATCAATGCGTCCAGCGTAAATATGCGCCCACGATACACCAGCGTAGGCAAGTTACGTCGGTCAGATTAAGCCTATTTTCAGGCGTATCTAGTTTTGTGGGCACGGCGCACAGATACGACGGCGCATATTTGCACTTACACGGCGTATCTCGAGATACGTCAGCGCAAGTGCTTTGTGAATCCGGGCCATTGTGGCAGCAGGCAGGTTAAATTCCCTGGTTGCATCCAGGATGCAGTGTATGGGCCAAACTCACATACCGCGTATCTATAGTCGGGCGTAGAGCATCTCATGTGCGCTACGCCGACGTAACTTAGTGAGGCAAGTACTGTATTCACAAAGCACTTGCTCCCTAAGTTACGGCGGCGTAACGTATATGGGCCGGCGTAAGCCCGCCTAATTCAAAGTAGGCTGGTAGGGGGCGTGTTGTATGGAAATTAATTGTGACCCCATGTAAATGAAGCGCCTAACGAACGGCCATATTTCAGGCGTATCTAGGTTCCTAGAGATCAATGGTGATATGATAGGTGATCAGACTCAGGGTATAAGTGCACCATACACCCAAAAAAAAGATACACCTCTAAATAGTGGATTACTCCCCCAACTGGGGTGCAGGCTTACCATGGCAGAGAAATCAATCTCTGCAAACAAACCATCAAATGATCATCCGGATATTGTCAGGATTATCTCTCAGCAGAGGTACATATAAAGCAAAAAAACAGACCAAACATAGTGTCATATTGCATAGATATACCCCAGACAAGTTAGGTGAAAAAAAACAACTGATAATGCCCGTACAATATAGCACTTGAGAATGAACTTATAAACAAAAAGGTTTCACCGCTGTCACCGCCGTCTTCCTACCCACAGGGGCCGCGTGCGTGCTGCGAGATTGGTGTGGTGTTCTTAGCTGTAGCTGGTGGTCAGTGGAATGCAGTGGAGCGCGGTGGAACGCAAGTTGTCTTCCTTGTAGCGCCGTTGTAGCCATGCCCTGACGCGTTTCGTCACTTCCGACTTCGACAGAGGGCGCCCTCTGTCGAAGTCAGAAGTGACGAAACGCGTCAGGGCGTGGCTACAATGGCGCTACAAGGAAGACAACTTGTGTTCCACCGTGCTCCACTGACCTCCAGCTACAGCTAGGAACACCACACCAATCTCACAGCACGCGCGCGGCCCCTGTGGGTAGGAAGACGGTGGTGACAGCGGTGAAACCTTTTTGTTTATAAGTTCATTCTCAAGTGCTATATTGTACGGGCATTATCAGTTGGTTTTTTTCACCTAACTTGTCTGGGGTATATCTATGCAATATCACACTATGTTTGGTCTGTTTTTTTGCTTTATATGTACCTCTGCTGAGAGATAATCCTGACAATATCCGGATGATCATTTGATGGTTTTTCAGAGATTGATTTCTCTGCCGTGGTAAGCCTGCACCCCAGTTGGGCGAGTAATCCACTATTTAGAGGTGTATCTTTTTTTGGGTGTATGGTGCACCTATCATATGACCATTGATCTCTAGGACTGCTTTTATTAGAGCTGGATATACACCAATTCACAGCGCTGTTTTATCTCTTGAACACTAGTTCACGGATTATATAGATACTTCGTTTTATTCTTTTAAACGGTTTTTGCCGTTTAATTTAAATAGCTGCTCTGAGAGCAATACCATTTTTATTACTGGTAGCCTCTCCATATCTTTTGAATAGTATACACCACTTCACTTTCACTTTGGGTAAGGTGTTACATTGTTACCTGGCACTGGAAGTGCAATATTAGGCCACATTTCTTTGCATCTTTTAACTTAGGCGGCGTATCAATAGATACGCCAGCGTAAAAGCTTTCTGAATCTGGCCCTATATATCCCCTAGGTTCAGGCTTTATGCCAGTTTATACCTCTAGGGGGAGTGCTGGGAGTCCTGCTGGAAGACTTGATGGGCCCAGCTGAATTAGGTGAGCTCATTAGGTCCTCTACAAAAACTCCCAGCATGCAGAGAGATATGCTCCAACCTGGAACCAGATCTGTGTGATTAGTCTGGGGAGTGTGATCTCTGTGCGGTGAGACCAAGCCTGTGTGGCTATTGCTAAGAGATTTAAACAGCAGGGAGTCAGGGACTGGGGCAGCACAAGGCTGTACCCAGTTGTTAGTTAGGGACACTAACGTTTATAGTGAGCAGGTCAAGTTGACCAGGATTTATTTTTGTATTTCTTTTGTTTTCTGTCATATTTTTATTTGTATATAGTTCAAATAAAACCGCACCTTTTTGTTTTCCTCCTACCACTGTCTGCTGTGCCTAGTGTTTTTGTGTGCTGAACCCTTCCAGGGGGGTCACACACACCGGCTGCCTGGCTAACCCCTCAATAAATAAATATATAGAAAATTGAGAGGCCATTTAAAAAAATAGGAAAATAGGTGGCCTCTTTTATTGATATACTTGAAGTAATTTTGGCAATGGTACTATTTGTATATTTATTTCTAGTTTCCCTCTCTGTGTTGATGACTCTGGTCGTTCGGGCGGCTTAGCGCTCCTAGTAAGCTGTGGCTAGAATTTTTCAGTGCTGATTGTATGCAAACACTTTGACTAAAAAGAGAACATTATGCAAGTGTACCTTGTGGTGTATGATATACGACATTGATATATGAATTTTGCAATGATCCTAATGTTTATATTGCAGAGTGGTCCTCCTTGAAGAAGATACTGAATTTTTATGAAACGCATTGGATTTCCCCAGCTACTGAGGCCATGAACTGTGTTGTACAGTAAATAAACCCCATTGTGTACTTAAAAGTGGGGTATGCCTGTATATGGTGTTGGGGTATAACAGTGAATAGCGGGAAATACCACTGCTTGTTGTTTGTCATTTATTACATGAGAACATGTTATGTGCAGTCAAGGTTGTATTGAGGCAATGAGCCATGATACGCACTATAGTATCTCACAAAAGTGAGTACATCCCTCACATTTTTGTAAATATTCTATTATATCTTTTCATGTGACAATACTGAAGAAATTACACTTTGCTACAATGTAAAGTAGTGAGTGTACAGCTTTTATAACAGTGGGGTAGATTCAGGTAGGGCCACGCACTGATACGGCGGCGCAACGTATCGTTTTTACGCTACGCCGCCGTAAATTACATGAGCAACGCTGTATTCACGAAGCACTTGCTCCGTAATTTGCGGCGGCGTTGCGTAAAAGGGGCCGGCGTAAGCTAAATGATCCCGTAGGGGGCGTGGATCATTTAAATTAGGCGCGTTCCCGCGCTGAACGTACTGCGCATGCTCCGTCGGGAAAATTTCCCGACGTGCATTGCGGTAAATGACGTCGCAAGGACGTCATTTGCTTCGACGTAAATGGCGTCCAGCGCCATTCATGATCGACTTACGCAAACTACGTAAATTTTGAAAATCGCGACGCGGGAACGACGTCCATACTTACCATTGGCTGCGCCTCCTAATAGCAGGAGAAGCCTTACGACGAAAGTGACTAACGCAAACGACGTAAAACACGACCGCCGGGCGCGCGTACGTTTGTGAATCGGCGTAAGTATGTAATTTGCATACTCTACGCTGACAACTACGGGAACGCCACCTAGCGGCCAGCATCAGAATGCACCCTAAGATACGATGGCATAAGAGACTTATGCCAGTCGTATCTTAGGCTACAGTCGGCGTATCTAGCTTTCTGAATACAGAAAATAGATACGCCGGCGTATCGTATGGATACGCTGGCGTGATTCTTTACTGAATCTACCCCAGTGTCTTTATAACTCACACATCCCTGAAGTTATTTGTGTATTTTTCTTTGCATCCCAAACTATTTTCCTGGCAGTTGTGGCTGAATTTTAAGTTTGTCTACCTGCCCATGGTTTGGTTTCAACAGAACCCCTCAGTTTCCACTTCTTGATTAGAGTTTAAACACTGCTGATTGGCATTCTCAATTCCTTGGATATCTTTTTATATCTTTTTACTGTTTTATACAGTTCAACTATCTTTTCCCGCAGATCCTTTGACAATTAATTTGTTTTCTCCATGAATCCAGAAATGTCAGTGCAGCACTGGATGAAAAATGCAAGGGTCAGTCAGGAGACCAGAAACTCATTGACCTTTTATACACGCACACACACACACACACGTTAAAAGAAAACGGATCACATATGAGGATGGTTACCTTTAATAGCCATTCAAACCAATTTGTGTCAACTCGTCTGCATTTTTTCAGGCCAAAATCACCAGGGTATGTAAACTTTGATCAGGGTCATTTGGGTAGTTTCTGTTGCCATTATGATTTAAAAAAGAGTAAACACAGTTGATTGGTAATTGATGACTTCTGCCAAACACTAACCATGACTGAAAGAAAAGTTGTTGCGTTATCATTCATATTCTCAGAAAAATGGCCAAGAAAATAAATCATAAATTCTGCCAGGGTATGTAAACTTATGAGCACAACGGTATATATGTGTGTGTAATATATATATATATATATATATATATATATATGCGTTTTCATTAAGTACGCCAGTCCAGAACTGAATTTTTAAGGGCCTGGTAGCCCACTTTTATTTAAAAGCACAACAAGTTCACAAAGACATCAGTAATCCTCACAGGGGGGTTCCAACATTACTGTATCTTGCTGACTCAACACTTTAACCTCCTGGCTTACATTCTTGCCATATGGCTGCTTCAGGCCTTTAGCCTAGGCCTTAGGTCTGCTCCTCAGAAGAAAAGACTTTCCTGGAGTTAAACTTACTCCTGATCAGCGCCTTGCTGCTTCTATCACCAAAGACATCTGCCTCCTGCAGACATGCATGCTCTGGCTGCACCCATGCAGCCTCTGACTCCTCTCAGAGGAATGGGAGTCCACCCGACTCCCATGCACAGACTTCCTGTCTGTTGGATGGGGCCCTGAGCCATAGTCAGGTCCCAAATAAATAGCCCAACACACAGCTGTACAATCAGCATGCCTTTCTCTCCAAAATCTGGTATAAACCAGCAATCTTTAAGATAGCACAGGGTCCCACCACCACTATATATATATATATATATATATATATATATATATTATAGTATAGACTACCCTATCCAACAAAAAAATTCCACCTGTCTTGTGTTCTGATATGACTGCAGATGGTGATCCCCTTGTAGCACTGGCGTCAATGGTGCAGGATAATGAACCTACCAGACAGGATCCAGTGAGGATCCCTGACATACCCCATCACCAGAGGCTCCTGCATATCTGAGGAGAAGCACTTTGAATTGGCTCAGGTGCTGCATTTTGTGTTGCAAAATGAAAATTATTTGGAACATCTAGAGAATCCAGTGTACCCAAGGTAGCATAGGGATGAAAGATACCATAATTTCCCCTACATTGAGACCTCTGCATTGGAAAGCTGAACACACTGACAGATATACCACATTCTGAAGACTCTTGCTGCTTGGCCCATTCTGAGAAAGAGGAGAAAAGTAATCGCTTGCGCATTGAACTGGACTTCTGTATCGATGACTAGTCGGGTCTGCTCCCAATGTTTTGCCACTTCCTATCCAGCCAAAACTTCTCAGGCTGGCCAGAATTCCCTTTTGAACTAGTAGGTGATCTGGTTTCTGAGCCAATAGCAGAATACCATCCAAGTAATGGAGACGAACCACCCCCATTCCCTCAGAGGGGCAAAAGAGAGATTAGGACCTTGGTAAAAGGTCATCAGTGCGGTGGAGAGCCCTTAAAGTAAGGCACACAAACTGGAAATGTTCATCTCGCACCGAGACTCAGTTTCTTTAAATTCAACACCGATCTCCATTCTTTATCATACAAGACACTGAGGAGAAAAAAAGCCTGTAATTCTCTGAGGTAGGACTTAGAATCATTGCCCTTTGCAGTCATATAATATTGATGTGCTAAGAGAAAAGACATCAACCTCCTGAGCGGAATGGCTACTCTGGTAGTGAAGAAATGTTCTGGAGTGTTATGTCTGAACCACCAAAGGTAACAATTTCACTGTAGAAGGCACCCAGCCACCCACAGATCCTAAAAATGGGTGTTACCACTTGTGGGCATCATCAGCCACTCTGGCCCCCACCACATTAGCCTGGGGGTCTCTCATCAACAAGACTCCTGTAGAGGATGAAGGGACCATAAAGGATCAAGGCTGTGCATCCTTTAGAAAGGTGCCCTTTCACAACTTTCTATCCGCTCATGAAGTTTCCTCACTGGTAAAAGGATCTTGAGTCCTGGAATGTAGAATGGGCCAAACTGGTAGAGAACTCACCAGAGCCCAGACTAACCACTGATTTCTTTTTGATTAGTGCTTAGCATTTGGATATACACGTGACTTTTATTCGGGACCAATAAAGAGTGTTTCACATTTCAACACTCTTTATTGGTCACGTCTATAAAACCTAAACACTGTTACATGGCAATAAAGAGCTGGCCGCAATCACCATTCATTCGCACGTCAAACTGAGGATATCCAGGGTTGAGCAACATTGAATTTCTTGGCATAGTCGCATCCAACTTCTGGACAGAGGGAAAAATGTATCATCATACAAGCACTTACAACTACCCGGTCTGAGAATGGGTTTATTGACCAAGGAATAGCCCTCTTCGTTGTCAGTGAATGCAGCACTGCATAAGGGGCACGCCGATAACAAATGGTGCTTCATCCACAAAATCCGTCAAGCAATTGAGCTCACCAAGAGCAATAAATTGTGACCTCAAGATTTTGGTTTCCAACTGTATTGTACTTAGCACAAAGTCCTGTGATCACTGGCTTACAAGTGCCCCCTGCCTCTCAACATGAATCTCTCAGATCTCCATCAATTCCTAGATTGAGGACACAGCTAATGAAACTGAATCTTGCCTAAGAAGAATAACACTCAAAATGCATAATGGTAGCGTCCACACCTTTTGCAGTAGGGTGCAGTTCTGTAATGTGTGTGTGTGTTATTGCAACGCATATTAAGTGCACATTGCAGTGTTAGGTAGAGTATAACTTTGTATAATTTTTTATGTAAAACTTTATACCACTACTCTTGAATTAATCGGGGATAATGGAAGGCAGTGTCTTAAAAACGTAAAGTTATGTTCTGATTTCAAAGACAGTCATCTGGGTCATCCCATTCCGGGTCTGCTTAACCACCCTAATGAATGACTGGACTCAGAGACTTAAAAACCTGCCTTCGTCTACCTCTGTTGAAGCCAAGTGTAAGGCAAGGGTGAATGGATTGGAAAAAAAGTGTCCTTAGCCCTCCTAACCAAGGAGGCCCTGAGCCCATCACAATCATCTTTATTTCTGGCTCTAACTGTGATACCCTTAACTCATCTGCAGGGCTTTGTCCAGAGTCCTGTCCAGTGGCTGGAGAATTCAGAGACTCATTAACTACTCACCCCTGAAGGGCCACGACTTGTTGGCTCAGAGAGTCCTTTGCTCTTAGAGAGGTCTCAATGGCAATATCCACAGACATGTTTGTCTGGTAATAGGTCCACGTTTCAGGCCAGTCTAACCCCTTTGTCACTGTTGGCACTCGGGGGAGGAGGAATGTCAACACAAACTGGTAACCTTATGCATATCCTCGGCATCCTGGGCAAGATCTGCGGGGCTGGATGAGCTGTTGTTCACACCAGACTCATCATGAAATGCAGACACTCTTTTAGCTTGACCTGAAGCGAGAGTGGGCTAGGTTGCACCAGAAGGCTAAGGCCAAGCTCATAGAAATGCACTCTTTTTTTCTCTTCTTACTTACCAAACTGATGGCCCTTACCTTACCTAAGAGTGGGCTAGGTTGCACCAGAAGATGAAGGCCACACTCATGGAAACGCACTCTTTTTTCTTTTCTTACTTACGACACTGATGGTCCTTACCTGAGCATATGGAGGTCTTGGGTATGTGGCAGAAGGTTCATATTAGAGTAAGGATGTCAGCACTGCACAGAAAGTAAAATGAAAGAGACTCAGAGAAAGAAACAGACAGATCACAGACATGTGCCCAAATCAACTCCCTCCTCCCCCTGCTTGTCTGCGGTATAAGCAAGGGAAAACAGAATATGTTTCCAATGCAAACTAGGAAGCCAAAGAGCGCAATATTTTCAACTTCAGGGCAGTAAAGTGTTTCAGAAAAAAAAACTGGCACACCCCCGCATTCCTCCAATGCTGCCCCCAACTTGGCACACGGCTTTCACATTTCCAAGGTGGCCGCCACCCACCTCGTGCATGTGGGAGCCTGGACATGGCATGTCAAAGATTGCCAACAAATAAAGCCCACAGCACAGTGCATGTGTGGACATCATAGTTGGCTCTGAGACCATAAACAGCCACAAAACCCAAACCAGATTGTGCGTGCACGCCGGTCACTGGGAATGCTACAGGTGGGGGTAAGGCAACAAAGGGAAAATGATAAGCCTAATACAGGGTACACACTATCAGCTTTTATTTTTATTTTTTTTATTCAGCCCAACAGGCTGAACAAAAAAAAAACTGAGGAGCTCGGGAGGAGCTATCTGCACTAACTAAGCAAATTTAGTACAGCGATCTCCCTGCTGAGCTATTGTGTTCTGACAGGGGCCATTGGCTGTGAGGGCTGATCAGATGTCGATCAGCAGGTGTTTTTCCAGCATGCCCGTTCAACAGGCGTCGTTAAGCCTGCTTCTGTCGGACAGGCTGCTGTACACAAGGCTGAATGTCCATGAGGCTGGGTTCACACTACTACACTACTTTCATCCTACTTTGCTCGGCTACATTGGTCCTACATTTATCCTACATTGGTCCTACATCCATCCTACTTTCATGAACAGGATACTACTTTGGTCCAACTTCAATGATATTCAATGGGCCTGAAGTAGGATCAATGTAGGACCAAAAGTAGTACAGGGAGCATTTTCAAAGTCGGACCGACTTGTGTAGGACGCTACAAGACGCTCTCATAGGGAAACATTGAACACAGAGCAAAGAAGAATGAAAGTAGTGTAGTAGTGTGAACCCAGCCTAAAGCTCAATGTTTTTACACAAACCTTCTACCCATAGAAGTGCACAGAAATTAGCATAATAATACATACACAAAGCAGATTAGCACAGTATGTATGATTATATATATATATATATATATATATATATATATATATATATATATATATATATACACACACATATACACATATACACACACACACACACACACACACAGTACAGGTGCTATAGTAAAATTTAGTTGGGGGATGAGAGAGTTACATTGCTCTCATCTGTGTTATTTTGCCAAATTGGGTTTCTGTCAGTTCTGGGCTGTCCTGTGGGTCGTTCTGTACTCTGGAGGTGTAGTTACGCCTCTGGACGACAGGTGGCGCCAGAGGGGCCCAGGCGGAGCCGCTTTTCCCCAGCAGCCAATTGGAGGAGTGTTTCCCTCGCGGGGCATGCTGGGGGAGGGTATTTCTGGGACAGACGCCATTTTCCGGGGTTCTTCGCGGGTTCCAGGTGCGGCACCCACCTTCAGGGTGTGCGCACATCACGGGTCCCACCACTATGGCCTTCCTGGCCGGGGCGCACATGCTACGCAGAGTTCCTGACTCTGGGCCCTCATGGCTCAGAGAAACTAAAGCTACAGAGGGGCCCCAGTGACTTACTGGGTCCCCACTCTACAAGAGAAGGATCCCAAGCTGGATGTGCTGTTCGGTGGGGAGTCGGTCTGAGGTGAGCCTGGAGGCAGGTGAACCAATAGGGCTTAGACGAACCATCGGGGATCTGGGTACCGAACACTGACAGATTGTATGCTGCAAACTGTCAGTCGGTGGCCCCATAATTACTGACTGAGAGGATTCACTCTACGTTCATGTTCCTGAGTACTGGGCCTGTGGCAGAGACCCTTTACTAAACCAAATTCTAGTAGAGCCGAGTCGGTGACAGAGACTTGTTCCTACTCAGCAATTCTTAGTGACTTTCTGGCTGCCAGGCCTGTGAGAGGGACCTGTCCAGGGGCGCTATACCCACTCGGGCTGGAGTGGCGACGAGACAAGCATATTCATTGGAGGCAGGACTGCTTCTAACTATCCACAGTCTGTATCTGCAAGGTTTACTCTTTCACCAATCTACTCTATCTACCTTGAGTTGACTGTTGGTCATGTTGGACCAGAAATAAAGCATTGAAAACGTCAACCAACGGTCTATTACTGCTCTCCTCACCATCATCACCCCTAGACACATCACAGAGGTAACTTAAATACGCCGATCCCAAATCTAATCAGCGGCTCTTTCGGGGGTAGCGCTACATATGTATGTGTGTGTGTGCATATGTACCAAAAGATACACACAGAGCAGTGCTACTACAATGATAATTCAATGCTATACTTAGTGCTATTTATACATGCAATAAAATTCGTATTCATACAAAAATCATAAATGTCCCATAAATTTATATAAATCTTGATAGTAGTGCTCCAGTGTTATTATCATATCACTGTGTGTCTCAATAATTCTTACACTACCACCAGTTATTTTATCTGCTCACCTCAAGGATGAGTCAGGAAGACTCAAATTAACTCTTTATTTTCACTCCCAAACATCTTTTCTTATTATCAGGGATCAGCTGTTCAATTTCTCCCTTTTACAATCTCCACTCCACCCAATGTGTCCCCCACAGACAGGGGGTTGATCTCTGGGATTACTCAGCTGTTCCTCCACTTCAGGGGACTCGGGTATCATATAGTCAAAATCACAGCCGACATAGTGCTCTCTGCTATAAAACTTTTATATAAAACCCTGCTAAAAAAGAGGACACTTACTAGATATAAAAACAAAAATGAGCTTTTTACATGTATTGAGAGCGTCCGCTTGATCACCGGCTCGGATCCTCTCCTCTGTGAAGGGATCTCTCTGTTTACATCCACACAGGAGGAGGAGGAGGAGGAGCCCGAGGGACATACACCGCTGTGTATATTCGTCCACACTGTTCTGAGGTCTGTACACTGTACTATATGTAGAAGGACATGTGCAGGAGGGGCGCTTTGGGAGGGGAGAGGGGTGTTTATACTGAGGGGGCGTCTATACTGATGGGGGTCTGCACTGAGGGGTGTCTGTACTGAAAGTGGTCTGTACTGATGAAAGGGGGTCTGTACTGAGGGAGGGGGGGTCTATATTGATGGAGGGGGTCTATAATGATGGAGGAGGGTTTGTACTGAGGGAGGGGGATATATACTGCGGGAGGGGGTCTGTAGTTAGTGGAGGGGGGTCTGTACTGAGGGGGGGGGGGACTATAGTTGGTAGAGGGGTTGACGGCAATTTTTTTTTGCACTGGGTGACACCAGCCCTAGTGACGCCACTGCTTGCACCCCCCTCAGTCTAGTGTCCCAAGTACCACATTAGTGTCCTCTCTCTTCCCCCCCCCCCACTGTGTAGTTTGAACTCTCCTACATTACACAGGTGTACAGCAGAACAAAGATTGGTATCAAAGGGCTGGATGGGGGTGGGAACTGCTGAAGTTTACTTTTCACATTAACAGGCTGGTAAATGGTTTCTAGGATTGCAACCAGTGAAGCTCTGGTGAACTCCATGCCCAAGAGGGTTAAGGCAGTGCTGGAAAAAAATGGTGGCAACACAAAATATTGACACTTTGGGCCCAATTTGGACATTTTCATTTAGGGGTGTACTCACTTTTGTTGCCAGTGGTTTAGACAGTAATGGCTGTGTGTTGAGTTATTTTGAGGGGACAGCAAATTTACACTGTTATACAAGCTGTACACTCACTACTTTACATTGTAGCAAGGTGTAATTTCTTCAGTGTTGTCACATAAAAAGATATAATAAAATATTTACAAAAATGTTAGGGGTGTACCTACTTTTGTGAGATACTGTATGTTTTTCAATGGCCTGAATGAATTTATATTCTGGCCAATAGAATGCATTTGTAGTCATCAGAGTCTTCAAGTAAGAAATGCGATAACCCTGACAACCAAGGCCTGAGGTGTGCCTTGGCCAAGCTGGTCAGTATGCCTGAAAGAGGGCATACCCAGAATGTAAGAATAAGAAAAACGTATGATGAGTATAAGTATATGAAAGCTGTGGGAAACCTGAAAGTGACGCTGATACTAAACCCGACAGGGGAGGAGGATTATGTACCCTCAGACTGCTCCCACAAACCTAGCCTCCGGTAAATGCGATAACCCTAACAACCAAGGCCTGAGGTGTGACTTGGCCTAGCTGGTCAGTATGCCTGAAAGAGGCACATGTTTAGGTGAAGAAGAATAGGTAACAATATGTCAAGTAGAGTAGCGTGCGCCTGGATGGCAACAGTATCTGTATCTGATGAGTATCCACTATGACAGGAGAAACCCATCAACACATGACTTGAGATGGAAGGCACCCCCTATATAACCTGCGAAGCAGCCCAGAACTAAATGTCCCGTAAAGATTGGATTGAGCCTGATGCCCGAGGCAACCCAGACATGAAAATGAACTGCTTGTAATGAGAAGATACGTGGGGGAAAGATAGCAAGGGCTGGCCCGAGGAGCCCCTGCAAAACGATGGCCGAGAAGGTCGAAATACTTCAAACGGACACCAGTGAAGAAGTAGCTCTGGGAACATCCCCCAGCCCCTTTTCCTGGGAAAGTGAGAGGGTGAGTTGCAAAAAAAAAAAAAGGAACGCTGGCAGGTGTCTGAAGTGCTGGATATGTTGGAGTGGCGGATAAGGCCAATGCGCTAAGGCAATAAGCATTGTTAAACATGGAAAACCAGGCCAGACACACATAACACTGGTCATGTAAATGCACATACAGCATTACAGGCTTTTTTTCTGCCACAGAAAAAAATCTGGCATATTTGGGGTGTAAATACATACACCTGTGTGCATGAGGCCTTATAGAAGCATTTTTTGTTGTTTGCTTGACTTTTATGGGTGTTTTGTTTATACAAGAGAACAATGCACAGAGAACAACAGGGATATGAAACAATAGGCACACATTACTGTTACAAACCTCTCTCTCCCCCCTCTTTTTTTTTTTTTTCAGTTGGGAAGTGAACTATTTAAAATACCCTGAGGCTTTACTTCCTATTGTTTCCTAAACATTGTCATACTCTTCTAAAGCCGGATAAACACTATACAATTTTTTCTTTCGATTTTTTTACTTTAGATTTACCAAAACCATATAATATGAGGTCAAACCTAAACACGTTCAATGTGTGTGCAATCAGGAAGGCCTTTGTACTACACTTTCCTCACATGTGTAAAGAAATCATGAGCTTTTTTTTTTTTTTTTTTTTCACAAAAAACTTTACTTGGAGACTAACCAGAGCTCAGCACATGATTCCACACAGGCAGATCTTGGCAATGCTCAGTGTGTTATTTGTGTCGGTCACTAGGGGAACAAGGCGGGCCGCTGTCATGGAGACAGCTAAGGCATTCTTCCACAATGATTAGAAGTTACACTAGTTAGGAAGGGAGTGACATGGGACTTTTCTCATCACCTTGTGTGTATTTCTGGCTGTCCGGAGGTCTTTGTATGCACAGATTGGGAGGTGTGTGAATGCAGAGTTTAGTGTGTCACCACATCACAGCCAAATAAAGAGTGCAACATGTCAGTGATTGAGTTCCCTTCACCACCTATGGGTCCCAAGTCCTCAGGAAGGAGAGTGGTCAGCAGTGGCTCCCTTCTAACAATTGGAGAACACAGCACTGGTAAGGACAGATACTTGTATCATCATCATTATATGGGTGACGCTCGGCGACACAATGCTTTACTAATGTCTGCACACAATCCAATATTTCACACAATATGTATCTTTCTTTATCCACCTTTTACCTAATTTAGTTTACTAGCCATTGCCTTGTCTTATTAATTGATCTTTCATGTTAACCCTTTCATGACTAAGCCTATTTCTGACAGTTGGTGTTTTACAAGTTAAAATCCGTATTTTTTGCTAGAAAATTACTTAGAACCCCCAAACAATATATTTTATATATATATATATATATATATATATATATATATATATATATATATATATATATATATTTTAGCAGAGAATCTAGAGAATAAAATGGCGATTGCTGCAAAATTTTATGTAACACGGTATTTGTGCAGTGGTGTTTTAAACTCAACGTTTTGGTAAAAATGTACTTTCATGAATTAAAAAAAAAAATGAAAAGGTAAAGTTTGCCCAATTTTTTTGCATAATGTGAAAGATGATGTTACGCCAATAGTAAATAGATACCAAACGTGTCACGCTTTATAAATGCACGTGCTCGTGGAATGGCGACAAACTACAGTACCTAAAACTCTCCATAGGCAACGCTTTAAACTTCTTTTTTTTACAGTTACCAGGTTAGAGTTACAGAGGAGGTCTAGTGCTAGAATTATTGCTCTCGCTCTGACGATCACGGCGATACCTAACATGTGTGATTTAAACACCGTTTTCATATGCCGGCGCGACTTCCGTATGCGTTTTCTTTGTTGCACGAGCTCTCAGGGAGAGGGGGTGCTTTAAAATAAATAAAAATGTCTTAATTTTATTTTATAATATTAAATTGTGTTTTTTTTTTTTCCCTTGTGACAGTAAAAGGTTGTGACAGGTACTCTTTGCGGAGGGATCGGGGGTCTAAAAGACCCCCGATCCCTCCTTTGCACTTCAAAGTATCCAGATCGACAAAAACTGCGATTCTAAATACTGTGTACTTTTTTAAATCCAGCGCCATTTGGCAGCCGAGTAAACCGGAAGTGACGTCATGACCCTGCTTTCGTGTTTACATTGCGGAGACTGAATCAAAGCCGTTTACGGTATAACCCCCGAAAGCTGAGGACGCATATATCCGTACGCTTGGCGGGAAAGGGTTAATAATATGTAAAAATAATACATCGTTTGACAGGTAGTGCCGTTTTTGCAGATAGATCCGCCCCGTGAACCTCCGCTTGCTCAGCAGGGGTCGCTCCGTTGATCTACGCTGAGCCGGCGGATGACGGGGCGGTCCCTGCACACTGTGCAGGGACCGCCCTGTCTTTTCTCCGCTCTCCCCTATGGGGGGGATCGGATGAACATGGACCGTCTGTCCGTGGTTCACCCGATCCGATAGACGGATGGAAAAGTAGGTTTTTCCTCCGTCACACTTTGGCGGGTCGGATGTCAGCGGGCATGTCACCGCTGACATCCATGGCTCCATAGAGGAGCACGGAGCGCCTGTTCAGGTCCACCTAAAAAACTGGCAGGCGGACCTGAACGGTCCGCCCGTGTAAAAGAACCTTAAAGCCTCATACACATGATTGGATTTTCTGTGGACAAAGCGTAGGACTTTTGTCCAAAGGGCGTTGGCCAGGAACTTGTCTTGCATACAAACGGCAAAGAATTATCGGCCAACAACCACAAAACTATGTGGTTTTTCAGCTCTTTAGCGCCACCCTTTGGGCACCTTCGGCTAATGTTGTGTTATGGTTAGCATTGCTTCTGAGCATGCGTGTTTGTACTTTGGAGTTTTGTCCGACCAGACTTGTGTACATGCGATCGGATTATCTGACAACACACATTTGTTGGCAGACAATTTTAAAGCATGCTATCCCACATTTGTTGGTAGAAAATCTGACAACAATTGTCCGATTGAGCATACAAATGGTCGGATCTTCCGACAACAGCCTGTCATTACACAATTCCCGTCAGATAATCCGATCGTGTGTATGGGGCTTAAGGGTCACTATAAATGTTACAATTTTACCATATAATCTCTGTACAATCAACTTTAGATCTACCAAAACTTTGTAACATAAATGCCTCCCTAAACTATCCAATCAGACAAGCCCTTGCAATACATAGTGGTTGGTAGATTGTACAACCAGATTGTAATGTGTATTAAGACCTTAAAGCAATTTGTAAAGTCTTTTGTGTTGTTTTTTTTTTTCTATAAAAATAAATAACAAACAGGTTATATTTTCCTCCTCTATGCAGTGGTTTTGCAGAGCAGCCCTGATCTTCCTCTTCTCGGGTCCCTCTTTGGTGCTCCTGGCCCCTGCCTCCTGTTGAGTGCCCTGGCTCCTCCCTCCTGTTGAGTGCCCCCACAACAAGCAGCTTGCTATGGGGGCACCCAAACTGAGAGCAGCTCCCTGCGTCTATACAGACACGGAGCTGTGGCTCGGCCCCGCCCCCTCTCTCTCCTCATTGGCTAACTGATTGACAGAAGCGGGGGGACAATGGCGCCGCTGCTGTGTCTCAGCCACATTTACATGGAAGCTTTGGCTGAAATGGCGCTGCCTTCTGAGGCATAATCAAAAAAATGTTTTGTCTGTGCATGAGGCCTAAATATACACTCACCAGCCACTATTAGGTTCACCTTGCTAGTACTGGGTTGGACCCCCCTTTGCCTTCAGAACTGCCTTAATTCTTCGTAGCGTCTGGGTAGATTCAACAAGGCGTTGGAAACCTTCCTCAGAGATTTTGGTCCATAGTGACATGATGGCATCACACAGTTGCTACAGATTTGTCGGCTGCACATCCATGATGCGAATCTCCCCTTCCACCACATCCTAAAGATGCTCTATTGGATTGCGATCTGGTGCCTTTGGAGGCCATTGGAGTACAGTAAACTCATTGTCATGTTCAAGAAACCAGTGGTGAGATGATCTGAGCTTTGTGACATGGTGCATTATCCTGCTGGAAGAAGCCATCAGAAGATGGGAACACTGTAGTCATAAAGGGATAGACATGGTCAGCAACAATACTCAGGTAAACAGTGGTGTTTAAACAATGCGCAATTGGTACTAAGGGGCTCAAAGTGTGCCAATAAAATATCCCCCATGTCATTGCATCACCACCACCAGCCTTAACCGTTGATACAAGGCAGGAAGGATCCATGCTTTTATGTTGTTTACACCAAAATCTGTCCCTACCACCTAAATGTCGAAGCTGAAATCGAGACTCATCAGACCAGGCAACGTTTTTCCAATCTGCTATTGTCCAATTTTGGTGAGCCTGTGCAAATTGTAGCCTCAGGGGTAGATTCAGGCATGAGATACGACGGCGTATCTCCAGATACGCCGTCGTATCTCTGAGTGTGCGGCGTCGTATCTATGCGCCTGATTGTTAGAATCAGTTACGCATAGATTTGACTAAGATCCGACCGGCGTAAGTCTCTTACGCCGTCGTATCTTAGTTGCAATTTTACGCTGGCCGATAGGTGGCGCTTCCGTATATTTACGCAAGGAATATGCAAATTAGGTAGATACGCCGATTCAGAAACGTCCGCCCGGCGCATTTTGTTACGTCATTTACATTAGGCTTTTTCCGGCGTAAAGTTACCCCTGCTATATAAGGCGTATCCTATGTTAAGTATGGACGTCGTTCCCGCGTCAAATTTTGAAAATTTTACGTTGTTTGCGTAAGTCGTCCGTGAATGGGGCTGTGCGTAATTTACTTTAACGTTGAAAGCATTGGCTTTTTGCAGGTTAATTTGGAGCATGCGCACTGGGTTACTTTCACGAACGGCGCATGCGCCGTTAGTCAAAAACGTCATTTACATGGGGTCATGTTTTATTTACATAAAACACGCCCACCTCTTCACAATTTGAATTAGGCGCGCTTACGCCGGCAGATTTACGCTATGCCGCCGTAACTTAGGGCGCAGGTTCTTGGTGAATACAGAACCTGCCTCACTAAGTTACGGCGGCATAGCGTATTTGAGATATGCTACGCCCGCATAAAAATAAGCCATTCTACCTGAATCTACCCCTCTGTTCTTAGCTGACAGGAGTGGCACCCAGTTTAGCCTTCTGCTGCTGCAGCCCATCTGCTTAAAGGTTCGATGCGTTGTGCGTTTAGAGATGGTATTCTGCATACCTTGGTTGAAACGAGTGGTTATTTGAGTTACTGTTGCGTTTCTATCATCTTAAACCAGTCTGCCTATTTTCCTCTGACATCAACAAGGCGTTTTTGTCCACACAACTGCCGCTCACTGGATATTTTCTCTTTTTCGGACCATTCTCTGTAAACCCTAGAGATGGTTGTGCGTGAAAATCCAAGTAGATCAACAGTTTTTGAAATGCCTAAATGCATTGAGTTGCTGCCTGTGATTGGTTGACTAGCAATTTGTGTTACTGAGCAATTGAACAGATAATAAACCTAATAAAGTGGCCGGTAAGTGTATATGTACAGTATTTAGAGGTTTGGACATTATATACTGTACAAGTTGCCTTCTTTTTATTGCTCTAATAGCATGGCATACGGTATGTGCTTTTTTTTTTTATACCCAATTCCCTTCCTGGTGTGTGTTCGCTCGGTAGCGGGGTGTGTGACCCCTTGGATGGGTTCACCACACACTGAATTTATACAGACTGGCAGTCAAAGACGGTTGAAAACAAAGTTTCTGGTTTATTTTTCCATCTTGCTGGAAAACAATTGCAAGCATCCAAACAGCATAAACAAAATCAAACATAAAGTAAATCCTAGCCACTCTGGGCGTCTACCTTCCACACATGAACCTAACTATGAAGTCTAACACAGCCTACCGCTGGATAGACAGTGCTGCTCATACAGCACAAACAATAGTCTTTGGATTTTTATCACACACAAAAAAGCAATGGTCTCCTCACCTCATCAGGCACTGCTCTCCTACTCACACAGCCTTAGGAGTGATGCAGAAACCAAGTGGTAACCCTCTGGCTACTTATAAAGGCCTTGATTGCTTCATTCTGAACAGCTGAAGTTTTGTAACGGCCTCTAGCCTTCCTCTGGCTACGTTTGTAGCCGACGCCCGATAATAATCTGTGTATCGTCTAAACAAGGCAGAAATGTATGTCCCATCAGTGACAACACCCACAGATTTACCTGACTTCCTGTCACTATATATATATATATATATATATATATATATATATACACACACACACACACACACACACACACACACATATATATATTTTTTCCAGGTAAAAATTATTTTACACACCTTTTCCTTAGTCCAAACAAAGATTTTATGAATGAAAGGACTCATGCACCCTGAACATAACAAATACTGCTTATACACACACATTTGGCATTTTTTTCTTTCAGCCTGTAGAAGCAACTCTATGTTGGCCTAGGTGTCCATGCACATTTGGGCATTTACAGGCATATTTGAAGAGGAGAATCTACATTTACAGGCAGAAAAAAATCATGACATGCATAAACATGGCAATTTGGCAAAGCAAGGTGTTTTTAAGTGTAAATGGATTATAGTGAAAAATGTCCAGAGAGGAATGTTTTGGGGAAAAAAAAATCCTGTAAATAAGTGTGTACTACAAGCCATTATGAGCATTTTTTTTGACAGGGGTTCTGTCAGGCGCTTCGTCTGCATGAACCCCTAAAATGATTGTAAAGCTACTTGTTTATTTTAATAAAAATAAAAAATGTTGTACATACCTGCTCTGTGCTAAGTTATTGCACAGTGCGGCCCTGAACATCCTCTTCTGGGGTCCCCC